>NC_137675.1:89487398-89597398 GCF_963989245.1 Nansenia antarctica | reverse complement strand
ACTTCTGACAGGGTAGACTGGAGTTTTCTCTTCTCTACCCTGGAGCATTTTAATCTTGTCTCTAAATGCATTCATTGTATAAAAACCTGGCAAGGGTGTCTGTTATCACCACTCCTATTCGCATTGCCATTCATACTGAACTATTATGGATCATTCAAACAATGCCTCCCTCCCCCTCCCTCCCTCCCTCCCCCTCCCTCCCTCCCTCCCTCCTCTCTCTTCCCCTCCCTCCCTCCCTCCTCTCTCCCCCTCCCTCCCTCCCTCCCTCCTCTCTCCCCCTCCCTCCCTCCTCTCTCTTCCCCTCCCTCCCTCCTCTCTCTCCCCCTCCCTCCCTCCTCTCTCTCCATCTCCCTCCCTCCCCCCCTCCTCTCCCTCCCTCCCCCTCCCACTCCCTCCCTCCCTCCCTCCTCTCCCTCCCTCTCCCTCCTCCCCCCCTCCTCTCCCCCCCCCCCCCCCAGACTCCATCTCCTCAGTGTCCAGTGTGAGGAGTCAGTCCAGGCTGCGGTCTGCCCTCTACTGGCTGTGTGGCATGAGGAGCCAGGAGGAGAGTGAGGGGGCGCCTCCCCCCACGCTCCCCCCCGACGCCTGCTCCCTGGAGGAGGAGCCCCGCCTCCGCCACCTGGTCGACGCCAACCTCATCATCTGCCTCTCCGTCGCCGCCTTCATCATTGGCTACTGGGCCTGACGGACATCCTCCACAGCCAATGACAGGGAGAGGTGGAGGCGGAGCCGGGGAGATATGATGCCTTAGGAGGGAATGTTGATCCTGGATCTGTTGTCATGGCGACATCACCCTGGAACACTGACCTCCATCTGAACCAGCGAGGACATTATCAGCCTGATACTACGGACGTTTATTTATTACCATGTGATCATGATGGACACTTCTGACTGTGACGTGATGGTCAGATCGATGCTGTTCTCAAGATTAATAAACACACTGAAGATGAGGGTTTTAATGGACATGGTATTGTCATTTATTTGGAGTAATATTACCGAAAACATTTTTCATTAAAAAATAGCTTTAAACCACCTATTGTACAGATTTACACACAATTTATTTCCCAAGAACAGTTTCTCTCCCTACTGATACAGAAACAATAGAATCACACAAACCCACTAAGATAACCCTCTCCACCAGGACTATAAACCCACTAAGATAACCCTCTCCACCAGGATTTCTATATAGCAGAGCGCAGATAAACTCAAACACAAACACAAACTTTAATGATTTCAGATATTGATTTATATGAAGGAAGCATCTCACCCTGCCAAAGAAATGTATGAGGTTTTGGATGAGTTGTCTAGAAGTGTAACTGCTGATGACACTTGTTCTTATGGAAGGTTTTACAGGTGATGACTGATGGACAGTTGATTCACTGACTGAGACAAATGTCCTGACTGTAAGTGGCTTTGGAGGAAAGCGTCTAATGACTGCAGTGTGGATGTTTATCATCAATGATGAACAAAACAAAACACATGGATGTGAATTATGATGAAATCCTGGAAAACCTACAAATATGAAATATATGAAAACGTGATTTGTGTTACTGTATATCGTTGCCATCCGCTGATCAGGTGCAGCAACAATAAGAGTTAATCAGATACAGGGTTAGGGTTAGGCTGTTTTAGACAATCATGTGTTTGTGTCGAGGTGCACGTTGATCTGACTTCATCTGTCAGATGAGATGACTTCATATCCTCCTCCGGTCTCTGCTGCTCTCCCGTGAGGACACACACACACACACACACACACACACACACACGGTCAATACTGAGTTCAGTGATGTAAGTGAGGTATTTTCTATGTTTTACATTAGGGAGACACTTTAACTCAAGGACACACTAGTGGTGGTGTTCCCAGGTCTTACTCAAGGACACCCTAGTGGTGGTGTTCCCAGGTCTTACTCAAGGACACCCTGGTGGTGTTCCCAGGTCTTACTCAAGGACACACTAGTGGTGGTGTTGCCAGGTCTTACTCAAGGACACACTAGTGGTGGTGTTGCCAGGTCTTACTCAAGGACACCCTAGTGGTGGTGTTCCCAGGTCTTACTCAAGGACACACTAGTGGTGGTGTTCCCAGGTCTTACTCAAGGACACAGTAGTGGTGGTGTTCCCAGGTCTTACTCAAGGACACACTAGTGGTGGTGTTCCTAGGTCTTACTCAAGGACACAGCAGTGGTGGTGTTCCCAGGTCTTACTCAAGGACACACTAGTGGTGGTGTTCCCAGGTCTTACTCAAGGACACACTAGTGGTGGTGTTGCCAGGTCTTACTCAAGGACAACCTAGTGGTGGTGTTCCCAGGTCTTACTCAAGGACACACTAGTGGTGGTGTTCCCAGGTCTTACTCAAGGACACAGTAGTGGTGGTGTTCCCAGGTCTTACTCAAGGACACACTAGTGGTGGTGTTCCTAGGTCTTACTCAAGGACACAGTAGTGGTGGTGTTCCCAGGTCTTACTCAAGGACACTAGTGGTGGTGTTCCCAGGTGGGATTTGAACTCATGACCTTCTGATCACCAGTCCAACTCACCATCCCCTAGACCTACGTGTTCCTCTGAAGGTCAAAGAGACCAGACTTGAGAGACCCACCTACTCTAGAACTGCCTAACATGTCGGCCCTAAATCACTGACTCATGTCAACAGAGGACTAGTGTCGTATGCATGGATGAAGTCTGTTTCCACAGCTAGAATCTCACCTGTTTGATCAGTGCAGAGAAACCTCATGCTTTGGGTGCAGAGTTGTTGGAACTATCGTCAGAAGCTACGAGGAAACAAGACAAGGCCAGTTCAACTAACCAGGAATACAGAACTACATTCTGACATGGAAACAGTCCCATGTTATACGTCAACAACATTTACATGTTTTCATTCATGCTTTATTTATCCAGGTCCCTTTGAGATATGAATCTCTTTTATAAGGCAGCCCTGGCCAAGACGCACCATAGCAGATTAACATTCACACATTATAAAACAACAACAACAACTAAATAGATATAATATTAAATGATATGTTAAACTACGTAAATATTTTTGTTTTTATAGTTTCTAGTAAAAGATACATGGTGAACAGCCACACATGATTGTCATTCAGTTCAGCGTACGTTTGTAAATGCAACATGAAGGTGTAGAATACTTACTGCTAGCTTGGGAGAATCCTGAAACACAGAGTTGTACATGAAGATATTACTGACTCTTATAGTTTGGTTTAGTAGAATATTACAACTAACCAACATGTATGACACTTTACTAACTAACCAACATGTATGACACTTTACTAACTAACCAACATGTATGACACTTTACTAACTAACCAACATGTATGAGACTTTACTAACTAACCAACATGTATGACACTTTACTAACTAACCAACATGTATGATACTTTACTAACTAACCAACATGTATGACACTTTACTAACTAACCAACATGTATGAGACGTTACTAACTAACCAACATGTATGACACTTTACTAACTAACCAACATGTATGAGACGTTACTAACTAACCAACATGTATGACACTTTACTAACTAACCAACATGTATGACACTTTACTAACTAACCAACGTGTATGAGACGTTACTAACTACATATCTCACATCCTGTATTTCTAGTGTATTTGGTGTTCCTGACAGGATCAAACCTGATAACTGTGTTCTCTTTAGATTCCTTAGAGGCGCTACTTCTACAGCCCTGACTTCACATCACAACACTATTCCTGGTGAAACATCTCCATCTACCAACTCGACTAGAACACATCAATACAGACGACTTCATCACTGCTAACATACTGACAACAACACCTCCACTGATGACATGATGAAGAGGAGCGTTTCTCACCTTTCTTGCTCTTCTTCTTCCTGATGAAGAACACAGTGATGATGATGGCAGACAGGAGGAGGAGTCCGACCACAGCTCCGACCACAGCTCCAATGATGACGCCCAGGGGGGCGGGGTTAACTGTAACCGACACAGAGCAGTCAGACTGGAACTGAGGGTCACAGTTTGGTTTCCTCTCAACCAAGCCACTTTCTCTGTCACTCAGTAAGAGGTCCTGAAGGGACTTTGTGAATGTGAAGAGTGAACATGTTGTCAGAGAGGGGTACGCTGACCAGGTCCACTGAGAGATGGAGAACATGAGGACGTTTAGTGAGGGAGTCCATGGTGCTCTGCTGTACTCTGAGTCACTGAGAATGATCACGTTGTATCTCCTTACCTCTGTTGGTCTCTATCACGGAGCGCTCCAGTCTGATGACGATGTCGACCTCCATCCCAGAGAGCTGAACCACACAGTCATACTGGTTCTTCTCCCAGTCCTCAGGCTTCACAAGGAGGCGAGTCCTCATCTGGAAGGTTCCGTCGTGGTTGGGTAGAAGCTCTCCGTACTCCACATCCTCAAACAGCTGATCTCCATCTCTCATCCAGAACACCATCTTAGTTAAGTTGATGTAGTTGAGTAAGGAGGGAGTTAAGGAGGGAGGGATGGAGGGAGTTAAGGAGGGAGGGATGGATGGAGGGAGTTAAGGAGGGAGGGAGGGATGGATGGAGGGAGTTAAGGAGGGAGGGAGGGATGGATGGAGGGAGTTAAGGAGGGAGGAAGGGAGTTAAGGAGGGAGGGAGGGAGTTAAGGAGGGAGGGATGGAGGGAGTTAAGGAGGGAGGGAGGGAGTTAAGGAGGGAGGGAGGGAGGGAGTTAAGGAGGGAGGGAGGGAGTTAAGGAGGGAGGGAGGGAGTTAAGGAGGGAGGGAGTTAAGGAGGGAGGGAGTTATGGAGGAGGAAGGGAGGGAGTTATGGATGGAGTTAAGGAGGGATGGAGGGAGGGAGTTAAGGAGGGAGTTAAGGAGGGAGGGAGGGAGTTAAGGAGGGAGGGAGTTAAGGAGGGAGTTAAGGAGGGAGGGAGTTAAGGAGGGAGTTAAGGAGGGAGGGAGGGAGGGAGTTAAGGAGGGAGTTAAGGAGGGAGGGAGGGAGGGAGTTAAGGAGGGAGGGAGTTAAGGAGGGAGTTAAGGAGGGAGGGAGGGAGGGAGTCAAGGAGGGAGTTAAGGAGGGAGGTAGGGAGGGAGGGAGTTAAGGAGGGAGGGAGTTAAGGAGGGAGTTAAGGAGGGAGGGAGGGAGTTAAGGAGGGAGGGAGGGAGGGAGGGATGGAGGGAGGGAGGAGGGATGGAGGGAGTTAAGGAGGGAGTTAAGGAGGGAGGGAGGGAGGGAGGGAGTTGGGGAGGGAGTTAAGGAGGGAGGGAGGAGGGAGGAAAGAAGGAAGGACAGACATGTAAACGAGTGTTGAATGTCTTCAGTTCTCTGTAGTTTCTCTGGTTCTTCTGCAGGCTCAGAGCCTCTCACTGTTACACAGATGATTTAGATCTGTTTTTAGGTCAGGGGTGAGAGGTGAGGTCAGAGGTGAGAGGTCAGGGGTGAGAGGTCAGGGGTGAGAGGTCAGGGGTCAGGGGTGAGAGGTCAGGGGTGAGAGGTCAGGGGTCAGGGGTGAGAGGTCAGGGGTCAACGTACTGTACGACCCCAGAGGAGGCCTTCAGGTTGTGGGTGCAGTACTGCTTCAGGACGTCCCACAGCTTGATGGTCCCGTCACACCCTCCTGCAACACACGCACACGCACACACACGCGCACACACACACGCACACGCACACACACAGAGAAACACACGGCGTAGAACAGATCATGTTTATATTCCATCTCTGCCATGTTGTAAACACTGGTCACCATGGTGACGCGCGCCCCCCCCCCCAAGCGGACCATGGTCACCGTGGCGACGGCTCACCTGTGGCCAGCAGCGTGGAGGTGGGGTCGAAGGTCATGCTGGCGACCGGCGCGGTGTGTATGGCCCTCCACGACCTGGTGACCTCCGAACTCTGCCACGCCCACTGCTTCAGGAGGAGGGCCCTGCTGGCTGTCACCAGCACCTACACACAGAGAGAGAGAGAGAGAAGAGAGAGAGAGAGAGAGAGAGAGAGAGAGAGAGAGAGAGAGAGAGAGAGAGAGAGAGAGAGAGAGAGAGAGAGAGAGAGAGAGAGAGAGAGAGAGAGAGAGAGAGAGAGAGAGAGAGAGAGAGAGAGAGAGAGAGAGAGAGAGGAGAGAGAGAGAGAGAGAGAGAGAGAGAGAGAGAGAGAGAGAGAGAGAGAGAGAGAGAGAGAGAGAGAGAGAGAGAGAGAGAGAGAGAGAGACACACACACACACACACACACACACGCAACAGTGGGTTAGACTCCCAAAGCTATCTGGTGTAGCAGCTAGGCTAGTTCACCATCCCTGTCCTGCTGATGTCACACTGACACTTTGACAAGGCAGCTACATTGACAAGACAGCTACTGTACATTGACAAGACAGCATACATTGACAAGGCAGCTCAGTGGCGGATACAGAAAGTGGCTGATGGGTAGGCCTGGAAAAATCTGGGTAGGCCTGAGTGAAACTCATCACCGCACGTTTTAGACCTATGTATGAGCAGCCAGATGGATGGAACACAACCGGGCTCGCGATCATAGGCGCCGATTTATGTTTCTGCCCGTGGGTGCTCGAAACATTTGGGTACGACCAACACGCATGCACACACACGCACACACACGCACGCACACACGCAAAATATTCGCAGGGACTGGAGGAGATCACTATGCAGACCATGAAACGAACGGAAAATAAATAAAGTACCTGTCTACCCAGAGAATGCAACGGACAGCCAAACAAGTTATTATAATACACACACGCAAGGCATTCAAGCGCACGCAATAGTCAATGAATTAACCAATAACCATCAACTATGGAGGACCAAGTATAGAAATTGTAATAAGAAATGCCTGTATTATCATTTGCAAGCTTTTAACTGTGGGTGTTGACAGTCCAGTGCAAACCGAAAGCTCAAGTTGAATCATACATGTACCTGGCTCGGACCAGTTGTGGTGATCCATCATTTTATTACAAAACCTAACGCTGCTTATTAGGGGATTTACGTAAACTGGTGTATACACATATATTGTTGTGTAAAGTTGTGTGCTTCTATTGTATTATATTATTATATCCAGTGAAGGCATACACAATGTTGTTCCACACAAATGTTTCCCTCTTCGTTTTAATCTTGGAAAGTCTCATAAAAAATATACTTCACCGAACTATTACAGCGCTGTCTCGGACTCTCCGCACGTCGGCGTGTGGCGTCATCATCTGTTATTGTGAATAAATAAGATTTCTAGACAAGGCCTGGTCCAAACTTTCATTATTTCACTGACTTCCAGACGTGGATTTTTAAGAAAGCGGGACAATGTTAGCTGTTTAGCCATCGTAGCGCGCACACTGAACAACTGGTCAAGGTCAACTGAACAATCAGAGTAAACGTAAAAGAGGAAGCAATGTAAACGTAAGACAGGAAGTTGAATATTATTAGTATTAATACATACTTTTAATCATTTCCAAGACAAAACTATTCACATTACAGTTAGTTAGTGAAAATTAAACTTTAAAAATATTTTATTATAAAAAAATATGTATTTTTATGAATCTGACTGGGTGGGCAAGCTGTCAATCTGGGCGGGCCTAGGCCCACCCAGGCCCACCCATAGATCCGCGCCTGAGGCAGCTACATTGACAAGGCAGCAGACATTGACAAGGCAGCTACATTGACAAGACAGCATACATTGACAAGGCAGCTACATTGACAAGGCAGCTACATTGACAAGGCAGCTACATTGACATGGAGGCATACATTGACAAGGCAGCTACATTGACAAGGCATGTTAAGCCTCATTATGTAATAACTGCACATTATGTAATAAAATCCCAAAATGTAATAAAAAGTCACTTTCAATATGTAATAACACCGCATTATGTAATAACCTGCACATTATGTAATAAATTGGCTGAACGCAAAATGTAATAACGTTTGCCTTATTATGTAATAAATGTATTACATATTGTGCAGGTTATTACAAAATGCGGCGGTTGCACTTTTTTGTAACACACTTGAAAAAATGGAAATGTAATAAATATATTTGACCATGAAAAGCATTTCAATTCTCCAACATAAAAAAAAATCCAGAATTGCATGTTGTGTTGAAACTAAATAGTATTTCTATCGACCACTTATATGCTGATTTGGTTGCTTTCTTCTCACGTTATGAAGCCCCCAATGGCAATTTGCTTGTTTAGGAGATATTCTGAAGACCCGATAACTCATTCCTTCAGGGGATCATAATATGATATATATGATAATATTATTATTGTGATAAAAATGCCTTGTCTGGCAATTAACATTATGCAACTTTTCAAAGCATTTAAACGTACTGAGTGCGCTGCGGTGCTTGTTACTCTCACGACTCAGACTCACGACTACCGAATTTGTGATCTGAGACTGTGACGAGACGATAACGCTGGCAGGGTGTTTACGTATCGTTTTGGGAGTTGTATGGTCGGCGATTGGGTGCAAGAGTCAATCAGCGACCCGTCTCGTAGTTGACATGCATCCTTTCTTGTCCGCCTCGGGAAGTAATGTCAACGTTTAAACATCCATAAAGTGCAGTTATTGCAGAAATAGACTGAATACAAAACACAAAACAAAAGAAAACAAGTTTTTCTGCACTCTGTTTAACATCTACTTGTTCTGCGTTCATGAGCAAATTCAATTGCTGACTTGTTTAGGTTTTCCTTCATAGAAAACCTTTGGTAGGCTTTAGGCCCAATCCCGATTCCCTCTTATACCCCTATGGCTCGTTTTCGAGTGCCACTCGCTTTTGAGCCAAGGCCTCGGAACAGAGCCACAAGCCATAGTGGTTGAAATCTTTCCCTATGAAATGGGACAACCCTTCAAGACCCTGATACGTCATCAGTAGTATCATAGAAAAGCATTGACGCTGCCGATTCATTCACAACTTACGTTTTACGCTATCAATCGATCAAACAAGTCATCAAATAAAAAATAACAATGCTTCATTATCAGACCATGACAGAATAACGGTGCTCTAACCTGTAGGCTATGCAACCTGTGCTCCTACCCTGCCAGTCTGCACTGATATAGGACAACAGTGCAACAACTTTGCGGCTGAACTTTAGTTACATTTCCGACGTCATATGCCATCAAAGGGGGGAAATAGCCAGGGCTGAAAGTGGATTGAAGTTCTTGCAGGTAGCATAACTATACTACAATACAAAGAAGTAGAGTCTGCACACTGCTAGTAGACTGCTCCCAGTAGATTCATTTAGATGTTCCAGTCATACAAGACCTCCAGAAAAGGTATATAGCCTACTATACTATATGTGTGGTGGCCTGGGAAAACCCGTCGGATGTCGCTGGCGTTCGTTTGTGGCAAAGAGCAAAAATAGATTGAAATGTCCTATTTCGGCGATTTTGATATTATGTGGTATTCTAGTACTTTGAACTCCATACTACATTATGGTGAATAAACATTTTAGGAAAACAAAAGACAAAGTACTTATTTTTATGTTTTTGTGGCGGGTAGTTTGCTAGCGAAACAACATCACGTTGAACGTGTCTCATTCTCAGTTAAGCAACGCACGCACACATGAGCGAAAGGAGAGACGATACTTCCACCTGTGTTATTGCCAGTTTACTGATGCTCACAATAAGCATAAAGTAATAACATCTTAACTAGAAGACACACAAATGGATCTGTCCCTCGCATACCGACGAGGCGAGCAGACTAACACCGCATCACAAGCAGACAAACGAGACCGGCCGATCTGCATAGGCTCCTCCCCCGACCCGGAGGAGAAAGGAGTCGGGGGCAGCATGGGGGCAGCATTTTTCACCTTTCACTTTTTTTGACATGATACATTAAAATGCTCATAACTTTTTAAAATAAAGGGCTATCTCAGTCATTCAACCAGTTATGAATAGCTGAGAACTTCTAATTTATGGAAATATTAAAAAATGAAAATGTCAAAATGCCACCATGTGAAGGGTTTTCCCAGGCCACCACACATATGTTAGTAGCCTGTGTTACAGGGACACCTAGGGGTGACCTGATAATGTTGCATGTAAGACCCGGATGTTGTATGTGGGCGTGCGCGGGAGGAACCGCAGTTTAATAAAAGTCATACTGAAACAGTTTTGGGTCGCTCCACCGCCAAAAAATCTCACTCCAAACTTTTGGTGAAACTTGGCAGCCCTGCAGATTCACCCAAGATGGCCGCCAGCCTAACAACACAACCAGACTCACCTAAGATGGCCGCCAACCTTACACCACAACCGGACTCACCTAAGATGGCCGCCAACCTTACAACACAACCAGACTCAACTAAGATGGCCGCCAGCCTTACAACACAGCCAGACTCACCTAAGATGGCCGCCAGCCTAACAACACAACCAGACTCACCTAAGATGGCCGCCAGCCTTACAAACACTCTCCAAGTATATCCAGCTGCGGACATCACGCCTATCACCCGGACGCTTGATGGACCATATTTGGTTGGAGTGGTTGGAGCGCGTCATCATACCGCGCCTGCATATTTGCATATTGCGCCTGCATATTTGCATAGACCACGTCATCGCCTTACGACGGTATGTTTTTTTCAAATCATTTATGCAAGAAATGTTTATACTAAGGATAGTTGATTGTTGAAGTGACTGGATGAAAAGGTAATGTTGTGGCTTATATGCCTTGTTGTGATTTTAATAGATAGCTGGAACTCAGCCATATGTTTTACGTGGTGACCTGATAATGTTGCATGTAAGACCCGGATGTTGTATGTGGGCGTGCGCGGGAGGAACCGCAGTTTAATAAAAGTCATACTGAAACAGTTTTGGGTCGCTCCACCGCCCAAAAATCTCACTCCAAACTTTTGGTGAAACTTGGCAGCCCTGCAGATTCACCCAAGATGGCCGCCAGCCTAACAACAAAACCAGACTCACCTAAGATGGCCGCCAACCTTACACCACAACCGGACTCACCTAAGATGGCCGCCAACCTTACAACACAACCAGACTCAACTAAGATGGCCGCCAGCCTTACAACACAGCCAGACTCACCTAAGATGGCCGCCAGCCTAACAACACAACCAGACTCACCTAAGATGGCCGCCAGCCTTACAAACACTCTCCAAGTATATCCAGCTGCGGACATCACGCCTATCACCCGGACGCTTGATGGACCATATTTGGTTGGAGTGGTTGGAGCGCGTCATCATACCGCGCCTGCATATTTGCATATTGCGCCTGCATATTTGCATAGACCACGTCATCGCCTTACGACGGTATGTTTTTTTCAAATCATTTATGCAAGAAATGTTTATACTAAGGATAGTTGATTGTTGAAGTGACTGGATGAAAAGGTAATGTTGTGGCTTATATGCCTTGTTGTGATTTTAATAGATAGCTGGAACTCAGCCATATGTTTTACGTGGTGACCTGATAATGTTGCATGTAAGACCCGGATGTTGTATGTGGGCGTGCGCGGGAGGAACCGCAGTTTAATAAAAGTCATACTGAAACAGTTTTGGGTCGCTCCACCGCCAAAAAATCTCACTCCAAACTTTTGGTGAAATTTGGCAGCCCTGCAGATTCACCCAAGATGGCCGCCAGCCTAACAACACAACCAGACTCACCTAAGATGGCCGCCAACCTTACACCACAACCGGACTCACCTAAGATGGCCGCCAACCTTACAACACAACCAGACTCAACTAAGATGGCCGCCAGCCTTACAACACAACCAGACTCACCTAAGATGGCCGCCAGCCTAACAACACAACCAGACTCACCTAAGATGGCCGCCAGCCTTACAAACACTCTCCAAGTATATCCAGCTGCGGACATCACGCCTATCACCCGGATGCTTGATGGACCATATTTGGTTGGAGTGGTTGGAGCGCGTCATCATACCGCGCCTGCATATTTGCATATTGCGCCTGCATATTTGCATAGACCACGTCATCGCCTTACGACGGTATGTTTTTTTCAAATCATTTATGCAAGAAATGTTTATACTAAGGATAGTTGATTGTTGAAGTGACTGGATGAAAAGGTAATGTTGTGGCTTATATGCCTTGTTGTGATTTTAATAGATAGCTGGAACTCAGCCATATGTTTTACGTGGTGACCTGATAATGTTGCATGTAAGACCCGGATGTTGTATGTGGGCGTGCGCGGGAGGAACCGCAGTTTAATAAAAGTCATACTGAAACAGTTTTGGGTCGCTCCACCGCCAAAAAATCTCACTCCAAACTTTTGGTGAAACTTGGCAGCCCTGCTGATTCACCCAAGATGGCCGCCAGCCTAACAACACAACCAGACTCACCTAAGATGGCCGCCAACCTTACACCACAACCGGACTCACCTAAGATGGCCGCCAACCTTACAACACAACCAGACTCAACTAAGATGGCCGCCAGCCTTACAACACAACCAGACTCACCTAAGATGGCCGCCAGCCTAACAACACAACCAGACTCACCTAAGATGGCCGCCAGCCTTACAAACACTCTCCAAGTATATCCAGCTGCGGACATCACGCCTATCACCCGGATGCTTGATGGACCATATTTGGTTGGAGTGGTTGGAGCGCGTCATCATACCGCGCCTGCATATTTGCATATTGCGCCTGCATATTTGCATAGACCACGTCATCGCCTTACGACGGTATGTTTTTTTCAAATCATTTATGCAAGAAATGTTTATACTAAGGATAGTTGATTGTTGAAGTGACTGGATGAAAAGGTAATGTTGTGGCTTATATGCCTTGTTGTGATTTTAATAGATAGCTGGAACTCACCACCATGTTTTACGTACCATTTTCTAGCATTGACTAATTTTAGATGCACTTGAATTCTACAGGGAGAGGAGGTTTTCATTGCTGACCTTCATGTAACCGCAACGTGGGTCCAGCCCCACAACTGTGATCCCATGAGCCATTTCCCAGTAAGTCAAATGATTGAGCCGGTATTTGAATAAGATAAACAGCTATGTAGACAACATTGTATCCAGCATTACAATTGGCATGCCCTTCATGGGACATCAGCACATTAGCTGTGTTGGTCCTAAATACCTTCTTTTTTTTTTTACTTGATTTCATCAAGGTAAATTAAATGGTTTCCTAACACTAAGCCCAAAAAAACACTACATGTATGAGAAAGGACTTCATCAAATTATCATGTAATTCATAATCATGCACACCCCAGTTAAGTGTTGGATAAAAATGATAAATGCAGTACATGGTTTTGAACAGGAACATGCTGATAGGATGCCCTTATCCTTCCACTGTGGGTTCCAGGCCACTTTGTCCTGTGTGTAAGTGTACTATACCCATATATATATACAGAGCATAACTTTATGGTGAATGGTGAATGAATGGTGAATGGTGAATGGTCTTTATTGTCATTGCTATAGTACAGGTACCAAACAACGACATTTGGGAGGGGGGACTCCCCTGGTGCTAGGAAAGGAAAAAAAAAAAGAAAAAAAAAAGACAAGAAGGGAAAGGAATGAATGAATGAATGGTCTTTATTGTCATTGCTACAGTACAGGTACCAAACAACGAAATTTAGGAGGGGTGGCTCCCCTGGTGTTAGGAAAGAAAAAAAAACTTTTAAAAAAAATCACAAGAAGGGAAGGAGCTGGTTTACATAAATAAAGGCTATGTACACTATCCACTATACTATACTGTACAGATAGACGACTAGGGTTGTCATATTGCACATAGTGTTATTGCACATTCATTTAAAGTGTCGCAGTTTGCAGGCTTGAAATTTACACATTTGTGCCTCAGCACTACACCTGATTTTTCAATCCAGCAGCTGCCATCAATCCGTCCAGACTGTCCAGGGCCCAGAACCTAGGTCTTTGCTGTGTTCAGGGCCTGGATGGCCCTGGGGTAGAAGCTGAGCTTCAGTCTGTTTGTCCTTGCGAACATGGTCCTGTACCGCCTGTGCGAGGACAGCCGAGCAAAGTGTTCGTACCCAGGGTGGGATGGGTCTCTGGAGATCTTGGAGGCCTTCCTGAGGCAGCGTGTGTTGTACAGCTCTTCCAGAGAGGGGAGGGGGGCGCCGGTGATCTTCTGGGCCGTTCTCACGACTCTCTGTAGCGCATTCCTCTCTGCGGCTGTGCAGCTGGAGAACCAGTTGCAGATGCAGTAGGTGAGGATGCTCTCCACTGCGCAGCGGTAGAAGGCCACCAGTATCTCCTGTCTGGTGTGGTCCTTCCTGAGGACTCTCAGGAAGAAGAGCCGCTGTTGTGCCTTCTTGATGATGGCTGCTGTGTTGTTCTTCCAGGACAGGTCATCCTGTATGTGCACCCCCAGGAATCGGAGGGTTGAGACTAGGGGTGGGCATCGACGATCGATAATTGATCGATAAGGATCTTGGTCGATCACAAAATAAAACATTTGGTCGATCACAACAAAAAACTTTTTTTTTTTTTTTTTTGTGATAGACCAAATGTTTTATTTTGTGATCGACCAAGATCCTTATCGATCAATTATCGATCGTCGATGCCCACCCCTAGTTGAGACTCTCTCCACGCTCCCTCCGTCGATGAGCAGGGGCTGGACCTCAGATTTTTTCCTCCTGAAGTCCACGATGATTTCCTGGGTCTTTGACTGGTTCAGCAGCAGGTTGTTAACCTTGCACAGCTTGCTCAGCTGCTCTACCTCATCCCTGTACGCCGCCTCGTCCCCCCCCCGAGATGCAGCCCACCACGGTGGTGTCGTCTGCAAATTTTACGATGGAGTTGCTGGGGTGGACGGGGGTGAAGTCGTAGGTGTAGAGGTTGTAGAGGATGGGGCTTAGCACGCAGCCCTGGGGGGACCCAGTGCTGAGTCTGAGGGCTGTGGAGGTGTGGGAGCCCACCCGCACCCTCTGGGGGCGGTCGGACAGGAAGTCCTTGATCCATGCACATATAGAGTGTGATAGTCCCAGGTCTAGTAGTTTGGTCACTAGCCTGTCTGGAAGGATGGTGTTGAAGGCAGAGCTGAAGTCCACAAAGAGCAGTCTCGCGTAGCTGTTTCCCCTCTCCAGGTGGGATAGAGTGGAGTGGAGAGTCGTCGCGATGGCGTCCTCTGTGGACCTGTGGGCTCTGTAGGCGAACTGGTATGGATCCAGGTTGGGCGGGAGGCGTGTGACTATGTGGGCCCGGACTAGTTTCTCGAAGCACTTCATGATGATTGGTGTGAGTGCCACCGGGCGGTAGTCGTTTAGGCAGCTCACCGTGCTTTTCTTCTTATATGCAACATATGACATCCACAGTAGTAGATTATAAAGACATACAATGTAGTTGAGCATTTCTCAGCTTTAACCTTCATATGCCATTTGTTTGTGAGTTTGTGTCTATTGTATTACCCCCAGTGTCCTTTTTGCTTATTGCACTAGGAAAGCCGTGAGGTGTCATAGGGCACCAGTGAGTACAAAAACAAATCTACCTTTGCACTCGATCAAATGTCAGGACCCTCCTTTCATGACTTTTCCTAGATATGTGCGTTCTACCACCCAGCATCTTTACATTTTCAAAATCTAGTTAGTATAAAGTGTTTTTGCAGTATTTCTGTGTGTGTCTGTGTATTTGCCTTGGAATTCGGCTGCCATCTTTTTCTCCAAGGCTGCAATTCTCTTTTATATCAGCAGAGGTAGCAAGGGGACACACATTGTGCTCAAACTTCAGGCTTCAGTGCTGAATTAGATACAGTGGATAAGACTGATACGTATGTAACATAATGTGTTTATATATAGGCTATATATAGCAATAGGGATACATAAGATATGTATATGTACAGACAGTTATGAAAATGATAAACTGTACAGTTGTCTCCCAATCCCTTCAGATTTGTTGGAGCTGAGGTTTTTTTTTCACAGCGGGTTTACCCAAGTTCCATGCAATAGTGATAAGATATTATGATATGTGTAGCCTATGTACAGTTATGAATGATACACTGCACAGTATGTACCTATCAAGTTGTGTGGTGCATGCATAGCTCCCGCAGCAAAGTAATTGCAGTAGCCTACGTTTGATTATGCATGTACTCATCAATGAATATTATATAACAAACGGATATTTATAATATTGTATATAATGTATTTTTTGTATATCACTGTAGACCACGGTGCTAGACCACTGGACCACCTCAGGCCACCAGTAATAACCATACTATATCCAGAGTAGGGTATAATGTTTATATATACAATATATATACATGTCTGATAAGGTCTGATAAAGGTCTGATAAAGATCTGATAAAGATCTGATAAGGGTCTGATAAAGATCTGATAAAGGTCTGATAAAGATCTGATAAAGATCTGATAAAGATCTGATAAAGATCTGATAAAGATCTGATAAGGGTCTGATAAAGATCTGATAAAGATCTGATAAAGATCTGATAAGGGTCTGATAAAGATCTGATAAAGATCTGATAAGGGTCTGATAAAGATCTGATAAAGATCTGATAAGGGTCTGATAAAGATCTGATAAAGATCTGATAAGGGTCTGATAAAGATCTGATAAAGGTCTGATAAAGATCTGATAAAGGTCTGATAAAGATCTGATTTTTTCACACACGCAAACATCTCGTCTCAAATGATTTTCTTTTAGACTATCCTAGCTGCTCCGTAAGCCCTGCTCATTGTGTTTAAATTCTTTCAATCGCTTTTTTCACTGTAAAGTCAGTGAGGAGCTTCCATAGGTAAGCTAGTTCACATTTCTTCGTTCACGTTTGATTTTAATACGATTTATTATTATAATGTAATTAGTCAGCTAACTACCTAGCTTGCTAGCTATCCCAAGGTGATTAGCAGCATTCATGTTTCCTCTCACAGCCCTGTGAGCAGCCCCTTCACATGACCTCATAGCTGTGTGTTGATCACATACGCAAACACAATCACATGTGTGCTGTTTGTCTTCGCAGACAAATCCTGTCTTGGAGGGGATGCGGGCGTCTCTGGTACGCCAGTGACACAGACACACAGAGAATCTTGTCACTTAACAGTAACGCTTAAGTAGGTATGCAGTATGTAGTAGGTATGCAGTATGTATGTAGTAGGTATGTAGTATGTAGTAGGTATGCAGTATGTAGTAGGTATGTAGTATGTAGTAGGTATGTAGTATGTAGTAGGTATGTAGTATGTAGTAGGTATGTAGTATGCAGTATGTAGTATGTAGTAGGTATGTAGTATGTAGTAGGTATGTAGTATGTAGTAGGTATGCAGTATGTAGTAGGTATGTAGTATGTAGTATGTAGTAGGTATGTAGTATGTAGTAGGTATGTAGTATGTAGTAGGTATGTAGTATGTAGTAGGTGTGTAGTATGTAGTAGGTATGTAGTATGTAGTATGTAGTAGGTATGTAGTATGTAGTAGGTATGTAGTAGGTATGTAGTATGTAGTAGGTATGCAGTATGTAGTAAGTATGCCGTATGTAGTAGGTATGTAGTATGTAGTAGGTATGTAGTATGTAGTAGGTATGCAGTATGTAGTAGGTATGTAGTATGTAGTAGGTATGCAGTATGTAGTAGGTATGTAGTATGTAGTATGTATGTAGTATGTATGCAGTATGTAGTAGGTATGTAGTATGTAGTATGTAGTAGGTATGCAGTATGTAGTAGGTATGCAGTATGTAGTAGGTATGTAGTATGTAGTATGTATGTAGTATGTAGTTTGTATGTAGTATGTATGCAGTATGTAGTAGGTATGTAGTATGTAGTAGGTATGTAGTATGTATGTAGTATGTATGCAGTATGTAGTAGGTATGTAGTATGTAGTAGGTATGCAGTATGTAGTAGGTATGTAGTAGGTAACCAGGGACCCAATTATCAATATAATGTACCATACAGAGTAGGGAGCTCTAGTGCTTGATTGGAAGTGCCGTTTGTAAAAAGACATCTTCTCACACGTACAGGCACACAACAAGTACAACATGTTGCATTTTTATGCCATTAGGCAACTTGCTTCCTAGCATACCAGGTCCCTGCTAATATATAGCAGTCGCGTGCAGGGCCTCTAGGGAATGGCCTAGGAGGGTGAAAGTTGACATGGTACAATGTCCCATGAAGGGGAAGGAGTGTGTAAAGTTTGGTGAGTGTGACACTTTCGCAGCCCCTTCCCTGGGCCCAAACGTACCCTTTTCTCCACAGACACACACAGTGGCCATATAAAGTCATGGAGGTATTTCAAAGTCCAAATGGACCTGCTATGCTAGGAAGCAAGTTGCCTAATGGCATGAAAATGCAACATGTTGTACTCGTTGTGTGCCTGTACGTGTGAGAAGATGTCTCATTCCAAACGGCACTTCACATCAAGCACTAGAACCTCCCTACAGTTGTCCGCCATGTCGCGTGAATACGTTAGTTTACACCTGCGTTCGTCCTGCTCAGGACTTGTTTAATTATTGTCATTTCGCAGAGTCATTTCATTAAAGCAAATGAACAAATTGAATATTGTTCTTATTTATAATTAAACAACGTGATGCAGACAAATCCAGCAAAGAGCAAGACGCATGTATTCGCGGACGACTCACACGGACATCGGCAAATGAACGCCACCCCGGAATCTGTAAGCAAATGGAATATTGTTCTTATTTAGAATCTATGTCATGGTATTTGTTATATCCTAACTAGGTATGTTGATATAACTAAATATACTTTCTATATAGTAGAGCAAGCAGGAGCTGGAGACCGTGTTACTGTAATGGTGGTAACTTTATTAGTCGACAACGGAAACGGAACACACGTCATACATATATACTAGGCAGTCCCCGGATGCCCCACAGGGTGGTAGTATAAGTACATGACAACTCCTCCCCACTTAATGAACAAATAGGCTCACTAACAAACCCTTGAAATTAACAATCGCTCAGAACTCCAATCACAACAACAAGATCACTTTGTTAACTAGTTATAAACCATTCATCTTATTCTAAGGGAATGAGTTACGGACTACTCAAACCCTGACATGACCCAGGGGATTATTATGCCCCATTCTTGAGGGTCTGTCACATCCCTACTACAGATCCAGGCGTTTCGGCGGTCGCCGCTCTCTCTGTGACTGGCGATGAGTAGTACGGCCATCCGGCAGAACTACACTGTCTGTATCCGGAACAGGTTTCGGTGTGGAACACGGCGACAGTTCTGTCTCCGATACAGCGGTGAAAGTGGATCCAGAGTCAACAGGCTCCACTGTACCTGGTGTATCCTGGATGAGTGTGCTCTGGATTGGGCTGCCCCGGTTGCTTGGCTCAGCAGCAACCACTGGTGTGTTTTCCCCAGGTGTTGCAGACCCCGCGAGAAGCTGGTCGGTGTGTCTCCTCCAGACTAGGTCATCCTTGGTCCGCACTGTATAAGACACCGGCCCGGTCTGTTCCAGGACTGTAGCAGGCGTCCACTTAGCTCGGTTGTTATAGTTACGTGCCAGTACACGGTCACCGGGCCGGAAGGTCCTTTCTTTTGCTCTCTGCTCACGTCTCTTGACCTGAGCCTGTTGTTTCAGGTGCACAGTCTCTTTGGTCTTTGGGGGTTTCAGAAGGTCGAGATTGGTGCGGAGTTGTCTCTTCATGAGAAGTGCTGCCGGCGCGACTTGAGTGGTTGAGTGCGGTATATTTCTGTATGACAGCAGAAACCTATTGAGCCGCTGGTGGAGAGATCCTTGTCCCTGTGAGGCCTTCAGGCCGTTTTTCATGCTCTGAACAAATCTCTCTGCTAATCCATTTGTGGATGGGTGATAGGGGGCAGAGCGGATGTGTTGTACTCCATTTGCCTCCAGGAATCTCTCAAACTCTTGTGAGACGAATTGGGGCCCGTTATCGCTCACCAGCTGTTCTGGAAACCCGAATCGACTGAACATCTCTCCTAGTTTCTCGATGGTTTTCTCTGCTGTGGTCGATCTCATTATCGCCACTTCCGGCCACTTACTGTGGGCATCAACCACCACCAGGAACATCCTCTCCTCCATCGGGCCAGCGAAGTCCACATGAACTCGCTGCCATGGTGCCTCCGGCCAATCCCACGGATGGAGGGGAGCTGGCTGCGGCATGCAGCGCACCTGCTGGCATGACGTACATGTTTTCACAGTCTCCTCGATCTGACCATCCAGTCCAGGCCACCAAAAGTAGCTTCTCGCAAGCTCCTTCATGCGGACGATCCCACTATGTCCTTCATGTAGCTGCAGTAGTAGCCTTTTACGTAACACAGGCGGAATAATCACCCGGCGTCCCCAGAGGAGACATCCTGCCTGCACAGACAGTTCACTCCTTCTTGTGAGGTAGGGCTTGAGCTCGGGAAGGTCTCCCCTCCTACCGGTGATCAGTACATCCATCAGCGTTGACAATACAGGGTCATTCCGGGTGTGTCTCTTCACTTGAGCTGCTGTGATGGGCGCTTCCTCAACTTGACTGAAGTAGAAAATGCCGGTCCGTGTCGGCTCGGCACGGACCACAGGCAGGGGTAGTCTCGAGAGGCCATCCGCATTGGCGTGCATCTCCGACTTGCGGTATTTGATGTCGTAGTCATGAGCAGACAACAACAAGGCCCATCTTTGCATCCTTCCCGCCGCCAGGGATGGAATGCCGGTGTGGGGCCCGAAGATTGTTGTGAGGGGCTGATGGTCTGTCAGGAGAACAAACTTTCTCCCAAAGAGATAGTGATGACATTTTTTTACTCCAAACACAATCCCCAGTGCTTCACGTTCTATTTGTGCATAGCCGCTCTCAGCCTTGCTGAGTGTACGGGAGGCGAATGCAATTGGCCGTTCCTCCCCGCTGGGCATGATGTGTGAAACAACTGCTCCCACCCCATATGGGGAGGCATCACACGCCAGTTGTAGGGGCAGTGCGGGGTCAAAATGTGTCAGGGCGTCAGATTCCAGCAGCGCCCGTTTCGTTATCTCAAACGCAGCCTCACATTGTTGAGTCCATACCCAGGCTTGCCCGTGGCACAGCAGCTGATGTAGGGGTCGCAGTAGAGAAGACAGGTTCTGGATAAACTTCCCGTAGTAATTGAGGAGCCCCAGATAAGAGCGGAGTTGACTCACATTTTGAGGTGCTGGTGCTTCCACGATGGCCTTGGTTTTGGATGGAGCCTTGTGCAAGCCCTCCGCGTCAATCACGTGACCCAGATACTCGACGGAAGACTGGAAAAACTCACACTTTGACTTGCGAACTTTTAATCCATATTCTTCCAGTCGCTGCAGAGTGGCCTCCAGGTTCCCCAGATGTTCCTGTTCTGTCCTTCCAGTGATGAGTATGTCATCCAAATAACATTGGACCCCGTCTAAGCCGCTCAGTATCTGCTCCATCGCACGCTGGAAGAGAGCCGGTGCAGACGTAATCCCGAAAGGTAGTCTGCAGTATCGGTACAGGCCCTTGTGAGTGACTATGGTGAGCAGGTCTCTAGATTTCTCGTCGACCTGCATCTGTAAGTAGGCTTGGTTGAGGTCGATTTTGCTGAATCTTTGTCCTCCAGCCAAGCCTGTGAACAGGTCCTCTATGCGAGGGAGTGGATAGTGTTCAGCCTCTAGCACAGGGTTCAGGGTGACTTTAAAATCTCCGCAGATTCTCACCGAAGTATCTTTTTTAATGACTGGTACGATGGGAGTGGCCCACTCACTTCGACTGATGGGCTCCAGCACCCCACTCTTGACCAATGATTCCAGCTCAGCTTCCACTTTTGGCTTTATGGCGTATGGGACTTGTCTCGCTTTCAGGAACTTGGGTCTGCTGTCTGGCTTGATGTTCAGACTGACTATGATGTCCTTCATTTTTCCAAGTTCCTCTTTGAACACCTCCGCATGTTTGTTCAGGATAGCAGTCAGAGGGGATTCCCCTTTGTTCAGCATGTGAACCTTGGGCCAGTCCAGTCGGAGTTCCGCCAGCCACGAACGGCCTAGCAGAGATGACAAGCCGCCCCGCACGACGTACAGTGGTAGGTGTGCGGTTTGCCCATTCACCTGGACTGTGACATGGATGACCCCCTTGGTTGGCACTGACTCGCCGGTGTAGGTTCTCAGTTTGAGTTTCGTTGGTTGTAGTGGCAGATGCGGCAGGGTTTCTTTGTAGACAGCATACGATATAAGAGAGACTGCTGCCCCAGTGTCTATTTCCATACGCACTGGTTTCCCCTCCAGCAGTGGAGTTTCGAAATAACCCCCTGCACCTCCCACTACTGACAGGACATACACAGGTTCCTCGTCTGATGAGCTGCTGAGATTAGCCGTAGCTTGGCTAGGTTGTACACTATGCACAGGCTGTCTCTTTTGGAATCTGTATTTTGACTTATTGTTGTCCAGACTAGGATTTTTAATCAGTCCCTTACTTTTGCATGCCCGTTCAATGTGACCTTTTTTTCCACACTTCCTGCAGTCCACATCCTTACTCCAACACTCAGCAGCCAAATGTCCACTCTTGTCGCATCTGTAACATTTGCTCTGGGTACCTCTGTCCTCTGCGGAGACTCTGTGCAGCTTACCGCTCTCACTGAGCTGATGAGCGTCCTTGGTCGCTAATTCCATGGACACACTCACTTCAATAGCTCTTTCCAGGGTAAGTGCACTTTCAGTTAAGAGGCGTTTCTGGGCAGCCTCACTCCTGAGGCCGCACACGAGCCTGTCCCGTATGGTGTCGTTCAGTACATTGCCAAATTCACAATGCTCTGTCAGCCTTCTAAGGGCAGCCACAAATGTCACTACTGACTCCCCCTCCTCCTGGTTCCTTTTATGGAAGCGAAACCGCTCCGCAATCACCAGGGGCTTTGGTGAAAAGTGCTCTGACAGGGTTTTCACAATAGCAGCATAGTTTTTAGTCCCAGGTTTGTCAGGCTGGACTAGTGCACGGAGCAAATTATATGCTTTAGGTCCCATGACACTCAAAAACGTCGGCACCAACTTCACCCCTTCAATGCCATTTGCTGCTGCAAAGTACTCAAAACGTTCAGTGTAGGAGTTCCACTGCTCCGTACCTTCCTCAAAGGGGCCGATGTTTCCCAATATCCCCGCCATAATAACAGCTGGGATAGGCTGGCTGGTTCAGCTGGCTGCCGCTGTTCGCCGTCAGACATGCGTCGCTTTCACTGCCGGTGCTAGCAATGCTAATGTTGTTAGCATACCTTGGTAGCCTGGCTCCGTCGTAACGTCTCCTAACTCTACTAACTCTACTAAACCGACGAAAACACACGTAAGTCTCGCCGATCCTCGTCGCCACTTGTTATATCCTAACTAGGTATGTTGATATAACTAAATATACTTTCTATATAGTAGAGCAAGCAGGAGCTGGAGACCGTGTTACTGTAATGGTGGTAACTTTATTAGTCGACAACGGAAACGGAACACACGTCATACATATATACTAGGCAGTCCCCGGATGCCCCACAGGGTGGTAGTATAAGTACATGACAGTATTTGATGTACTGTACATGACCACAGATTGCGTAGTTGTAGGCATCTAGTGATTTATATGCTCTCAATTTCTCACGGGCCTACACGCTAGGCAATGCAAACGTTTCATACTTTTCACAGGCAGGTAATGGCCAGGTAATGGATTGGAACAATATCTCGTTAACTTCGACCACTCCCCCAGATTTGTTTGTTTAAAGAATAAATATGGGAGTTTAATATTACATCCGAATCCTGACGTCTGCCATGTGAGACCAGGTTGCATTTAGACTATATAGTGACTATATCTAGCTATATATATCTAGTCTAGCTATTGCTGGCTAACGTTACACGTATGTTATTTTAGCTCTCACCTTGTAACAATTAGCTGTAGGCAATAATAATAATAATTAATTATATTTATATAACGCTTTATTAATGCAAGTGCAATCGGGCTATTAATGCAAGTGCAATTGGGCTCTCGGAAAGCTGCGCATTGAATGTATTATGTATGAAAATAATGCAATAGGCTACATAGGAATAAGTGTGTTCATATGCAAACATACTCGAGAGATATGAGTTCAATCTGTAAACTGTTATCATCTCAATAGGACGGCCAATGTAATGCGTTGTTTTTTTGATTTTGCATTCCTTGTTTCGTGGTAAACAAATCTCTTTCTGATCGTCCCGTTCACAAAAACCTAAGGTGCATAAGTCACGTAATATGGCGAAATAAATGTTCGTTCAGACAATACAACATATATTGAAAAATATGATGATGAATACATGTGGGATGGAGGTACGGGGATGATATGTGGCATGTCCGCTCGCCAACTAAAGCCCATTCTTGCCTATAGACAACTGTACAATCATTCATATTGAGTTTATTCACCCAATAAAGTAAAGATGAATAATACTGCCCTTCACCTTATTATCAGATGTTCATAGACCTGTGTCGGCAATGATAATAATACACAATAGGCAAGACGGTTGTACCATAGATATACAGTACGCAGATTAATATTTGTAGATTCGTTTTCGAACATTAGATAGGCCTAGTTGATTTTGGCAACATTGTACATTGTAGTAGCCAATTGTCCCCTCGCCAACTAAACACACCACATATCATACCTCCGCCCTATATGTATTTATCATCATATTTCTCAATATAAAACGGAGGTACGATATATTACCAGATATACAGTATGTATGGTATATTATGGCAGTTTCTGGCGCCTGTCCCGTTCTGTTGTTCAAAGAATATTATATAAAACGCATCACATGTTTGTCACTGTGTGAAAATGTTTCTGTAGCGAAGAACCTTGGTTCAATCTGGAGCTGATCAACTCCGGACGGCAATAGCACGTCAGTGTTTGAGTGACTGTTATTTTGCACTCTATTGACACTCTTCAGTTCCAGAACCTCAGCAAAGTCTGATAACGGATGAGCGGTGGTATTTTCACTATTTGCAGTAATCATATTGACATGTCTAGAAAATATTAGCAGAATATATACAATGAAATGAAATAGACTAGATGCATTGCCAGGGAAGACATTAGATGTGACCATTTCTTAATGTTCTTGCTCTGTACAGAAAGTATGCAGCAACTTCAAAAAGTACATTTGAGGTACACACACTGTCACATTCTGTGCTTCATGTGTTGTGTAGACAGGCATACCCATGCACATACAATTGTAGCCAGTGTTATTTCAGAATTATTTGAGATTTTTCAGACATAATACTGTATTTCGACAGTGACAGTGAAAATAGTGTACATTCCGTCCGTGTTTTGTGATTCAGCATTTGCAGACATTTTTAAGAGATGTATTTCATAGCTATTGGCGAAAACAATCTTAGTTTGGTTCTTTCATTTCTATTCTTGTTCATCACCTGTATTTTCTTTACAGCTTTGATTATACAGTTTTTCTCAATTGCTAAAACACATTTCACAAAACTTCCCTCCATTTTCCCAAAACTCTAAACACAACACACTTTTCTAAAGCTACATAAGCAAAACCACACCTTCTCTCTTCAAAACTCAAACTTTCACACCAAAACAGCTGCTCAAAGCCTTCAAAAATGTAAACACTATATGCATCATTACCGACTACAACAAAACAACTGAAAACACAATGTTCAGTGTGTGAGAATGTTCTTTTTTTTCACAACTGCCAAAGCACATTTTTAGAAACCTTACAGTATCTGTTCTCAGAATATGATCACTGTAGAGTATTGGGCATTCATAGATGTGTGTGTGTTTCATATGAACAATATGTAAATCTACAGAAAATACAGTATGTATGTTACGGTACATGTGGGAATACGGTACATGTGGGAAAACTAGGGTTAGGGTTAGGTGCTAGGGTGACTTAGCACCCTAACCCTAACCCTAACCCTAACCCTAACCCTAACCTTAACCCTAACCCTAACCCTACCCCTAATCCTAACCCTAACCTTAACCCTAGCACCCTAGCACCTAACCCTAACCCTAGTTTTCCCACATGTACTGTATTCCCACATGTACCGTAACATGTACACTACTGTACTGTATCACAACTCAATGCAAACACTACAGAGGATCCATTACACACAACAATACTCACTGAAAACAATGTTCAGGGTGTGATGTTTTTTTTATTTATTTATGGAACTATACCACACACACACACACACACACACACACACACACACACACACACACACACACACACACACCACAATCATTTGCAACAAGTGTCTTAAATTTTTTGTCGTTATGTTTAACCCTCGGGTTGTGTTCATGTTTGCCCCCCCATCCTTGGTGTTCCCGGTCTAATTAGACCGGTCTGATTAACTGCTTTATATCTCCAAAACTACATGGTCAAATTTGCTAAATTTGGTACCTGGTGAAAGCTGAGACCTGTGAGATGTTAAAAAATGAACATAGATATGACCAAATTACTGTAATGTGACTAAATACACAGTAGAAATTGAATATTTCATTTCCGTTTTTGAGAATTTCAAATAAGAAGGCCAGTTACTCCCTGAAACTCTATATATCTCTGCCAAACAACACATTGGATCAGTTCTTCAACATCTCAACATATACTGTGCAAAATTTGATGAGAGTATCTCTCTCCCTCTGGTTGACACCAGCGCAGGGGGAAGTTCAGGCTTGTTCTTCCTCACTGTCCCCACCATGGTGAGCTTGCGTTTCAACAGCTCCTGACCAAGCGCATATGAGGTGAAAAAGTTATCACATGTGATATTATGCCCCTTGAGACCGGCTGTCATGTCCAGCACAACACGCATGCTCTGGGTTTTTTCTGGCCTTCCATCAACAGGTTTTCCCTTGTAGACCTGCATATTCCAGGCATAGCTGCTCCTGGCATCACATGCTGCCCAGATCTTGATTCCATACTTGCCTGGTTTGCTTGGGATGTACTGCTTGAAGGGACAGCGACCTCTGAAACGGACCAGGCGCTCGTCAACTGTCACCTCAGGGCCTGGATTGTACATCAGTGGTAGGCGCTCCACCCACCTGTCCCAAACGTTCCTGATGGCAGCCAGTTTGTCATTTCGCCAGCGGGCAGGTCTTGTATCTCTGTTATCAAATCGGATAACTCTCGACAGGACATGAAACTGCTGTAATGACATAGTGGACCGGAATATAGGCCTCCCGCACTCCGCATCCCACAGACTCTTTGTAGCCTCATTGTTTGACCGATATACTCCTGCTAGAATCAACAGACCTATGTAGGCTTGAAGGACTACCTGGTCCAGTGCTCTCCATGTGTCCCCAAACACACGCCTCCCCTCCAGGTTTGTCATGTCCAGTACAATTTCCTCAATGGACTCAGGTAAAAACAGTTGGAAGCTGGACTTGATGTCATCCACACGAGATGTAGCATACCGCGTTGGTCCTGGTGTCATCCTTATGATGTTTTCCACTCTCGCTCTGCTTGCTCTATCCTGGGAGGATGAATACCAGAGCAAGTTGCCACCCTTGGACTGGAATGTCACCTCAGGTGCCTGTTCTTCAGGTGCCTCTTCCTCAAGGGCCTCTTCCACAGGGGCCTCTTCCTCAGGGGCCTCTTCCTCGCCGTCTGTCTCATAACATTCTGGATCGAAGTCAGGATCGGTGTTGTCTTCCAATTCTGAGACATCCTCCTCTATCTCTGGTTCAACTTCAATCTCCTCTTCATCTGGTTCAAAAATTCGGTCGAGAGCCTCTCTGACAGATAATCGCTTAGACAGCCGCTTACTCATTGTGTTCACATAGTGAATTCAGAGCAAAGCACAAATAAAGCTTTATATAGGGGGTCTGTGACAGTTTAGTCTGGAAGGTGTGGTTCACGTGGGGGGATGGGCATACTGTATAAGCACGGGAAAGAGAAGGGTTCCCATAACAAACACCTGTTTCGTTTGATACATTTCAGTGTTTGTTATGGGAACCCTTCTCTTTCCCGTGCTTATGTGTCCATCAGAACCATACCTTCCAGAGTTATGGGAACCCTTCTCTTTCACCCCAGGTGAACCACACCTTCCAGACTAAACAATGTTTAGTCTGGAAGGTCTGGTTCGGATGGGCAAATAAGCACGGGAAAGAGAAGGGTTCCCATAACAAACACCTAATTGTTTAGTTTGAAATGTGTCAAACTTTATATATGAGGTATGTGAACAGGTCTGATACATCCTGGAATGTTGTAGCTTGTTACAACTTGTGTTATCCATTAATTTCCTATGGCGGTCATTTTTGACCGGGAACACCACAGATGTTACAAAGTTGACTAAAACCTCAAAATTCAATGCCAGTGGTTAGTCAGCAATTGTATATGCTCAAATGCCTAGTGTGGAGGATATCATAAGGCCTTGAGGCAATCAAATGTAAAACACAATATTTATGATTGATGAAAGTTGCTCTCGGTCAGATTTGACCGGGAACACAACCGGAGGGTTAATGAATGAAGCTAGGTGTGTTCATTGTGTTAACATTTTGCTGACTGTGGCAAGCATTTTGCATCACATGAGCTTTAATTTGAGAATTTGAGCAGAGTTTTTTGCAACTTGTGTTTTAGCAAGACAAAATGTGTTTAGACTTATGAGAAAAGGAGGATTGTGTTTTGTGAATTGTGTCTTCATGTGAAATGTGTTTATGGTTTTGGCAAATGGGAGCTAGTTTTATTAAATGTGTTTAGAGAACTGGTCATTTGGTTTAGAGAATTGGCTTTTGTGTTTTAGCAATTGGGAAAAACTGTAATTAGATCAATGTGAAAGTCAATTGAGAATATAAGTTCAAAATAAATGTAATATGGATGCTTAGTAACTAGCTAGATAAACATTACCACTAACTCTAAACTAGCTTGCTAGCTAAAGTTACCTGAGGTAACTTACCTCTAAATATGGATCTGACTGGGGCTAAGTTAATTTATTTGAGGGGGTAAACACACACTTTATTTGTTTTTTTTGCTTTGAACAAATTACTTACCAACAAGGCATCTGCCTATGGTCCTAGCGGTCACCAGCAACTAGACTCACTCACTGAACATGTGACTACAGAGATGTGTGAAACCTGGACATAAACAAAACCTTCCAAAAGGGTTTAGGCAAGGCAAGTTTATTTGTATAGCACATTTCATACGACAAGGGCAATTCAAAGTGCATTATATGCACACATTATATAAAGACAATAGCCTACAGTAAGAGGAGTAAGTAAGATTTGTATGTATTGTATGTGTTATTATCCATATTCTAAAGGCTTGCTTAGATTAGTTTTAGATTAGTTTTTACTGATTAGATTTCTATTCTGGAAAAGTCTGTATATTTTACAGATTACAATACAAATTATATATAATGTATAACCCTAACCCTAACCCTAAACCCATGGATGGGTACATTTATTGTTTTCAGAATGTTTAAGTTTAAATATACAAATTATACATTAAAATAGGCATTTTCCCAGACTTTTCTAGGGATGTATAGGAATAATAAAATCACATCTAGAATTTGCCCACCCAGATGGTAATGAAATGTTCAGGTACTCTTTTGAAACACACTTCTCCCTTCATCCAGGACACCTTGTGCATATTCTACCCACAAATAGAGTGCTTTATCCCGCATATTTAATAAAGTTACATCATTGACAAAGTTCCAGGCTGGGTCTTATCGATGTTTTGTTGTGCTGGGCTGTCACTACCATTTTCACCCACAAGAGTGCAGCGTCTAGCCATTTATGGAGGCCTACATCGAATGAGAGCAGCAGTTCCAATTCACTTTGTACCCCAATATAGAGTGCCATATGCCCCCAATAAAGTTAGAATTCATTGAAAAAACACTTCTCCCTTCAAGCAGGACACCTTGTGCATTTTCTACCCACAAATAGAGTGCTTTATCCCGCATATTTAATAAAGTTACATCATTGACAAAGTTCCAGGCTGGGTCTTATCAATGTTTTGTTGTGCTGGGCTGTCACTACCATTTTCACCCACAAGAGTGCAGCGTCTAGCCATTTATGGAGGCCTACATCGAATGAGAGCAGCAGTTCCAATTCACTTTTTACCCCAATATTCATAGCTTTCATGTGACGTCACAGCATAGTGGAAACGCCCACCTGACGGGCAAAAGGCACTTTTTGCGGGCAAAACCCACTTTTTGCGGGTTAATAACTTTGATTTCCCGTGGGTTAGGAAAATAATTCCAACGTGTCCGGAAAGAGGAGAAGCCAGGGAATCCAAAAGTTTTTGAATGGAGTCGATCCTCCACTCCTATCACCGTGGACACAGCAAGGAGCGAATTCCCGGATATAAATATTCCCTCGTCCCGCTAACAGCGGGAGTTGGGAGTTTCGTCCAGCAGCAGTAGAACTCCCGGTTGATCGAGTTTCATATTAAAAGTATATCTTCTCGGGGTGTCAGCACGGTGGTTAAGGGCTCAAAATGACCGTATACTGATGGTAGTAGTGTGTGCATGTGATGAACAGCATCATCTGTTCAGGAAACCAGAGCATTTTTCCCTGGTGCTCTGGACACACCAGACCTGTAGTGGACTTGGCTTTCAGTGGAATAACATCCTACGGGTACTTTCTCATAAGTGCTTGTAAAGGTGAGTTTTCCCTTAGCAACCTACCTTCACATAATAACAGTTTAAGTTCTATCAATCACATACACGTGTGTGCTGCCTTTGTGTGTCTTTGAATTAATGCTGACTGACACTTGTTATGTATGGTTGTCTTTCAATGCATGATCCATGAGGGACTTTAACAACCTGGCTGAAGTTTTCCAGCTAAAATGTAACACAGGATGGTCTGAGTCCTTTAAAAAAAAGTTGTGCTCTGTATTAAGTTGTTATTCTTTGGTCAACAAAACAAAGTATTCAGGGTGAACCCACTAAAATACAGTAATACAGTAAATACAATATGTTGTACCTTGTCATAGTGTTTATTTGTCCTTTTACCCGTTATCTTTGTTATTCGCAGTGGCAAGAAGCCCAGTGGTATTACAAATGATTTGACTATTTATTTATGAAGGCCGCACTCAGGCCAGCGAGGGAGCGCAGTGTGTCAGGGACCCGACAACGCTGGCTAGGCCTTAGCGGGGAGGGCTAGCTGTTTCTCTCCATATGCTCCACATGAGTCACTCCTGTCAAAGCAAAAGAGTTTAGCCCGTAAAGCTCCGCCACGGTCCTTCCTGTCTGTGTGTGTTTTTCCCCTTATCCAAAGCCAATCCCCCTCGTATCATTTCAAGACTGTGAGAGTCTAAAGTCCAGCGGCGGGGAGGCCTCACTCATGCCATTTCCTTTCAAATGATATATCATACTTCAAGGTTTATAATAATTGTAAAGTTCACCAAGCAGATGTGTGTATGTGTGTCACCTCTTCCTCTGTGCCTTGAGCATTTCTATAATGTTGGAGACCAATATTATACAAACCAACTGTAATAATAACCGGTGTTATTCACGGACAAAGCCGGTCAAGGAGGCCCCTTTTGCGGGTTAATAACTTTGATTCTCCGGGGGTTAGAAAAATAATTCACCGTCGTGTATCTTGCTAGTTCTTCATGGGTGAGGTGGTCTAAATAGTAGGCAGCCGGTAAATTGCGTCCACTCGCCATGTTGCTATGATCCTTTTTGCCCATCAGGTTGGTGGTTGCTAGGGAAGAAACCACGTGACTGAAAGCTATGAATAGAGTGCCATATGCCCCCAATAAAGTTAGAATTCATTGAAAAAAACACTTCTCCCTTCAAGCAGGACACCTTGTGCATTTTCTACCCACAAATAGAGTGCTTTATCCCGCATATTTAATAAAGTTACATCATTGACAAAGTTCCAGGCTGGGTCTTATCAATGTTTTGTTGTGCTGGGCTGTCACTACCATTTTCACCCACAAAAGTGCAGCGTCTAGCCATTTATGGAGGCCTACATCGAATGAGAGCAGCAGTTCCAATTCACTTTTTACCCCAATATAGAGTGCCATATGCCCCCAATAAAGTTAGAATTCATTGAAAAAACACTTCTCCCTTCAAGCAGGACACCTTGTGCATTTTCTACCCACAAATAGAGTGCTTTATCCCGCATATTTAATAAAGTTACATCATTGACAAAGTTCCAGGCTGGGTCTTATCAATGTTTTGTTGTGCTGGGCTGTCACTACCATTTTCACCCACAAGAGTGCAGCGTCTAGCCATTTATGGAGGCCTACATCGAATGAGAGCAGCAGTTCCAATTCACTTTTTACCCCAATATAGAGTGCCATATGCCCCCAATAAAGTTAGAATTCATTGAAAAAACACTTCTCCCTTCAAGCAGGACACCTTGTGCATTTTCTACCCACAAATAGAGTGCTTTATCCCGCATATTTAATAAAGTTACATCAACAACAATGTTCCAGGCTGGGTGTTATGGATGCTCTGGGTCATGGTACTGTTGCTCACGGCCATACTAGCCTGAATACGCCCGATCTCGTCCGACCTCGGAAGCTAAGCCGGGTTGGGCCGTGTTAGTACCTGGATCTTGGCTGAGTGCTTTACCACGTCACGCGCAGTATCAACCAATGAAAATGCGTAGAGTGCGTCCAAGATACGCCCCTATATTTGCATACACATCTGACAATGACAAAGACAAACTATTCTATGTGAATAGCTAGGTGAAAACAACATTGTATTTCGCTTTATCAGTAATGTATGCTTTTCAGTAATGTATGCTTTATCAGTAATGTATGCAGCATGTTGTCCACGCCCCTGCGCATTTTCATTGGTTGATACTGCGCGAGACGTGATGAAGCCCTCAGCTCTCGCCTCAGATTTTAAATCCTCAATTTTGGCCGCCATTGGCTAAAATCTGTAATTTGGCTCTACAAGTGTTAATATGTCATTTTATGAAGTTGTTATATGTTTTCAGGCGAGAAAGTAACCATATATATTCACAAAATGTGTCCAGTTTATCAAAATAACCCGTTTATATATCTGATCTGACGTTTTTTCCCCTACTTCTGTGGGAAACTTCGCTAGCTACACGAGTAGAGCTTTGCATCTGCATCGCACGTTGAAGTACGTCAAGTCCATCCCACCAGGTTGCGCCAGAACGGTGGGTCACGGTCCGCGGTGTGCACGGAGCGTTATTGAGTCAACTGGTATTGTGGTTATCACCAAGTTCTCCCATACAGTGCTGATGGACTAGTATAGACCATTGCCGACATGTGTGAAAGGGGACAACACGGGAATAGCTTGGGATGTCATAGACATAGTTTGGGATTCCATGAAAATTATAGGGAGAAAGACGCTGTGAGAGAACGGGGCTATAGACTCTCTACCCGTCTGTGGTAATAACAGTGTCGCTGCTTTCATACGTCACGCGTGGTATCAACCAATGAAAATGCGTAGGGGCGTGTGTAACGATGGTCAAACAGGCAACCTTCTTTCCATCAATTCTTTTATTTGACCTGCAGAGAAGACATATACAACACAATTCTTCTCTGGTCTGCAACTCTTGTGAATCCATTAAGATGGCGGCCATGTTCTGGTCGTCCCACCGTGTATGTACATTTCACATCAGGATAATTTGTTTACAGAAAGAACACACATTTCCCTCAAACATTACAAACAACATGTGGAGCAACATACCTGCAGAGAAGACATATACAACACAATTCTTCTCTGGTCTGCAACTCTTGTGAATCTGCGCGTTCAAAATAACATACAATAAATGTTCTGTTTCACATCATCACAATACATCACATCATCACAATACATGTAAAAACAAACAGCACAGTACTACACCAACATTTTCACCCTTCATTACAAGATTCTCCACACAAACAACAAAACACGAGGAGCATTTTACATCACGCACATACCCATTAAGATGGCGGCCATGTTCTGGAACCACCGTAAGTACGGCAACAAGAGAAGGACAAAAGAACGCGCAGACCTGCAGTACACCCAAACTCCAAAGGGGGGCTCCAACAACAACCAGGGCTGCTCAAGCACGGCGAAACTCATCTACATTCACCACAACTAAACATACATTCCCAACTCTGTTACACGTGGACAACATGCAAGATACGCCCCCATATATTTGCACACATTACTGATAAAGTGGAAAAGAAAGAATGAATGTGGAAAAGAAAGAATGAAAGAATGAATGTGGAAAAGAAAGAATGAATGTGGAAAAGAAAGAATGAATGTGGAAAAGAAAGAATGAATGTGGAAAAGAAAGAATGAATGTGGAAAACAATGTGGAAAAGAAAGAATGAATGTGGAAAAGAATAAATACATATAGAAATGTATTGCGGTATACTGTGTGTATTTGTATGTGTATTTGTTCATACATTCATTTATGTGTCTATATATTTATTGTTAATTTTGGCAGACTTGGTCCTCCATATGCTTGGGGCTACTATGCCGCTAACCAATCAAAACCCGTTAAAGCATCACCTGACTTGACGTCTGCCAATGATATTCCTACAAAATACGGAACTATGAAGACTGAGTTGTTTCTGATAACTTTACTGTCAAGTAATGTTTCAGGTAAGATTTGAATGTCATACTAATTCATATCACATGAACAAGTCCATGTCATGTTGTGTCAATACAAACATGTTCTATATGCTATTTTACTGAAAAACCCGACCTAACGTCACCCGCGATTGTGAAGCTAATTAATTAATAACCTCCAGACAGAGAAGTGACTTAATAACCTCCAGACAGAGAAGTGCGTCTGTCCCAGCCTGCTTGGTTGAGACGTTGAGGAAATGTGGCGATGTGACGCTCGAAGCAGGAGTCCAAACGGGACGGGCGCATGCGCAGTAACACCTGATGAAAAACACAGGATTTGATGAACCAATAGAAATTAAGTAAAGGCTCCTACGTCATTAAAAACCAGGCAGGACGGATCTGAGGTTGTCACTCGAAATCGAAAGTACTTGGCCAGTTGGCCTGGCGCACAATACTGATCATTAATAACATCATTTAGACAACAGGTCTGCTCAACATACGAGTTATGTTTCAGTAAACTACATTTACAACGGATGGATTGACGGTAATGGATTGACAACAGGGCATCACTAAGCCCATGACAACACACAACATCACTAAGCCCATGACAACATGTCGTGTATTTCTCTTATTAGTTATGAATCAAAGAACAGTTATTGAGTTTAAGACGATTTAATTAAAGTACAAAAACAGGTTTATACATACATGTGTTGATCCGGGCTGGGCTGGTGAAAAAAGAGGCCGAACTCCTCTGCCCTGCTAGTTTTGTTCCAGTTCCCTAGATGCCTGCCCTCTTATGCAAATATCTACCAGTGCCCCTATCAGTCTCCTAGATGTCAAGAGGGCCGTCCCCTGTGATGTCACTATGGCCTCAAGTCAGAGGGCTGGTCAGATTACAAGAGCACAACACTCCCCTTCAGCATATATATGGTATGGCCCCTATCATACTATCTATGTGTTTGAGTAGAAATATACGACACATCCCCCCTCGGACCACCCAGAGGGTGTTCCGAAACTAAACGACCACAAAACAAAAACAAAAACACAAAACCCCACAGACTGCAACTAAGAAACCAAATTAAAAAAAAATAAAAATAAAAACTAAACAACAACAGACAGAAAAACTACACCAACACACAACACAAGAAACATAATAACACAGACCAACCCAGCACCAGTACCAGCAACCAAATACAAAACAATCAACAATAAAAAAGAATCCTAAAAATAACAATACAAATTAATCTAAACACAGTACATCATACATATTTCAACACAAAAACTTCCAACGACCGATGTCTTCTCTGTCCTTGAAGCGTCAGGGTCAGAGGTTACTAGCACGTGTACCCAGTTGGAGAACAGCCTTTACCGCTGTCTCAGATTGATAACACTTTCATAGTCAGGAGCTTCCATTTTCGTTGCGCTAGGAACAGAACCTCTCTCCTAGCTTTGTATAACCACCACATCACTTCTCAACTGACCTCAATCACACGATATAGAAACAAACAAACAATACACAAATAATGACATTCAGTTATCATAACACATAATTCTCCAACAGTAAGCACAGGACAAAGGGAATGCATTAATGCATAGATCTTCACCTCAGGTGAGGACTAGTCTTCTGAAAAGTTCATTAACGTGGACTGAGTGACTGATTTTCCAAAAACAGTCAATGAGGCCCTGCCTCCTAAGAAAGTCAAAAATCATGTCTGCTATAATAGGTGCTCCTATCTTAGCAAAATAAGTTTCCCATGCCCCTAAGACCGTTTCCAGCCATGCTATCATCTGCTGTCCATTCCCGTCGTTCCCTTTGATCTGCTGCTTCACTACCCTATTCATAGTCTTTAATCTTTTCCTAACCGGTCGTCGTCCGTCAGTGTCATTGAGGTTCAGGCAGCCGCCTGGTCCCCTCCCACGCTGATCAAGGTCTGGGGAGTCGCCCTCAGCATCATCTGAAGCATGATGCAGGCACTCGCCAGCATCCCCAGTAGCACAGGTGTCCAGGCTTTGGACACTCCCAGGCTGGACCTCCAGACTGTCAACACTCTCTGCTTCGTTGGTTTCTGGTTTATTGGCATCTGGACAGCTTTCCACTGTCCCCTCGGCTTCAGGCATTGCCGGTAATATCACTGGCTGTAACGCTGGCATTGCCACTGGCTCAGGCAACACCACAGCATCTCGTCGTAGCTCCTCCTTCTCAGGTTCTCTGGGGACCTCGGCACCTGTTGGCACAACATCCTGCCTACTCTGTACATCCACCCCCCTGTCCACCACCCGTGGCCCTATTGGGGTAGGGATATGCCCAGACACCACTGGTGTACCCACTCTGATGTTGTTTCTCCAACAGACCCCACATTGACCCAAAGCATGGTCAATCTGTTCCATCAAATATGGACTCCAAAACCCATATTCCTTGGTGATCTTGCGTCTTACCTCCCCCCTAGCCACATGTGCTAATCCATGAGCTTCCCGTATTAACATGCCTATTAAATCTGAGGGTGCTACAACCAACCCCTCATGATTCCTCCATAGACCTGTGTCATCCTGACTTGCCCCCCTTGCTAGCCAAACGTTCTTGTCTAACGTAGTTACTCTACTCTGTAACATCAATAAATCCTCAAGTGTGACCATGCCCTGTAATTGCTTTTCATGTGTGACCAGAAGACCTTTACCTGCCTTGTCTGCTCCTGTAATGGCTTTGGCTGCATCCTCTGCAGCCCTGTTACCTTGTGTGACATGTGATGAGTCAGACCTGTGTGTGGCACACTTCACTATGGCTAATTCCTTTGGCTTCATCATGGCTTGTAACAGCTTCATGATCTGTGCGTGATGCTGTATAGGCGTACCATCAGTTCTCTTAAAACCCCGCCCCCTCCATACAGCTCCATTAAAATGACAAACATTATGTGCATAGGCAGAGTCGGTGTACACTGTCACTCTCCGTCCGGTTCCCAAGTTGCATGCTTCCGTGAGGGCAATCAATTCAGCCAACTGAGCTGAGCAAGGCTGAGGAACTGCCTCAGCCTGTTCTACAATAAACTTTGAATTCTGTGCTTTAACTAAGGAATACCCAGCGCACAAAGTTTCTCCTACCCCGTAACAAGACCCATCAACCCAATATTCTATATCAGCTCCCTTTAAATGCAAAGCTTGTAGGTCTGTTCTATGCTTAATCACTCTGGCCGTCGATGGAATCTGAACACCGGATGGCACCGTCACCTGACAGCCGTCAGGTGTGCATTTTACTGTACAGTTCAATTGGCATAGAGCATCTCTCCCTAGCAGCCCTGTTGGCGTGTGTTCTGACACAAATGTTGACAGAGTTGCTCTCTGTCCCTTGTACTCTAAGTCTACAAGCTCAGTTGTAGGAATCAGCTGTTTAATTCCCTCAAATCCGATTGTCTTCACATATTCTCTAGACATAGGAAGGTGCGTGGCGCCTTCAGGCTTCTTTGTCACCACCAGCTGGCACCTCCCACTCGGATCTTCCGGGCACCCCTATAGGCCAGCTGCTGGGCCTCCGTAAGGGTTCATCACTCCTGGAGCAGGTGTAGTAGGGGGCCAATATCCTCCTCCTTGGCTCCCCCCTGCGCCCCCCTGGGGCCTGTTGCAGCAGGTACAGGCTAGATGTCCATTCTGGTCGCATTGGTAACATGGTTCTAGCATCTCCTTCCCTGCTGCTGTCCATCCCCCTGGTGGTGGTCCTTGGCCAGGCTGTGTGTACATCTGGTATGGAACCGCTTGCACCCCTGGTGGCCCTTGTGGGTATGGATACCCCCCTTGTGGCCCCTGTGGGTAGGACTGGTAAGTAGCAGGATACCCCCCTTGTGGCCCCTGTGAGTAGGACTGGTAAGTAGCAGTCTGCACTCCAGTTGGCTGTTGCTGTGGGGCTAAAGCCTGCACTCCCTCTATGTTCCTCTCGCTTTCAGTCAATTGCACATGAGTCAATATTCTGAGTGATTCTTCGTCTTCTGCCTTCTGTATCTGAATATTCTTTCGATATAACTCAACTTGATGAGCTACGTGGTCTATATAAACAGCTTTGTTCATCTGTCGTAGCCCCACCACTTCTGCTAGCTTATCCTTAACTGGGGTAGGAAGCCCTTCTTGTATTTTTTCCCTGATTATGGATTTTTCTAAGGGGTTATCTTCAGCGTCTTTCCCTGTCACACTTCTCCATTGAGAGTGCACACGGGCAACAAAACCCCGGGGATTCTCATCTCCCCCCAGTGGCTTCACAATGATATTGTCTGGGTGAATGTGAGTAGGGTAAGTCTCTCTGATTGCTTTCCACAGTTTGCCTCTGTTTGCTGCGAAGAGCTCTGGATCATAAACTGATGTATTGATATATCTATGAAGTCCTGCCTTCATCAATATTTCCTGCATTGTATCCAATCCTGCAATAAAAGCTAAGAGTCTTTTCAGGTCTCCCATTGCGGCCTGCGTTCCTGTCAGTCTCACGTCCATCTCAGTAGTCCACGGGTATCCACCATCTTGAAGAACGGGGAGCTTCTCTATCACTTCAGACAGATCTGTATGATGCCACGGATGATATTCCATCTTGTTACCCCGAATCAGCACTGGACAGTTCTTTAATGTATTTGATGACATTCGGTGACAATCTTCCTCTCTTTCCACTTTCTCCGGGCGTCTTCTCCCACCTTTCCTTTCGGCTGTGGCTATCATCTTCCTGACCTGCGCGTTGTAGCCTCCATCTGCATTGTCGTCATCACTTGAGTCTTCACTGCCATCTTCGCTGTCATCTTCCTCGTCACTCCTGTCGTCCCCTTTTCCCCTTGGCTCCTTCTTGGTCTTCTTCTTCTGGGAATGGTCCTCCAGTGCCTTAGCATATGGAGGGGGACTGGAGACAGGACACATGTCTGGGGATGGAATGTTCAATTTCTGTTCCAGTGTTCTGGCCAATTCTTTTTTCTTTTCCGGTTCCATCTGAGCTATTTTCTGTCCCTCTACCTTAAATAGATCTAAAATAGCTAACTCTAACTTGCGTTTCTCTGATCTAATCTTTCCTCTTTGATGTGCTTTGTGCCCATTGATAAGTATTTCCAATGTTGCAATTATTTGTAAATTAAGGCTGCCCTCTTTCGGCCACGGCTGTTCAATGTATGCCCAACGGCTATTCCATTTCGTAGACATTTTGCTAATTTCCCTAACAAGAGGATTCATTTTTTCCACTACAGCCATAGGGGATAACGTAGCCAACATTCCACGATGTTCACTAATATCTTTTAACAGCTTCGTTGAATTTGACCCCATTCTACTTGCTCAATATGCTGACAATATTCTATATTAGATAAGGTGTACGCTTCTTACAACCCACCTTATTTTGCCGTGTTTGCTAAACAAATGCTAGTCCAATTTAACTGTATTAACCGTCCACACAAAATCACTACAACCCAGAACAACAGATTTGCCTCTTGTGTATGTCAGTGCAGTATTAACTTAAATCTAATCACTTTGTTCCTTCAGACCTCCCCTCTTCCCAGGGCGCAGTCTCAGGCTGGAACCCTTTCCGCTGAGGTCCTTTCCAAAGGACATCTCATCTCAGCCTCTCTGCTTCCCAGGCGTCTCCTTTTCAGAGCCCTGATCACAGAAAGCACCACTCGCCTACTAGCTGTACGTCGCTTTCAGCTTATGGTGGCCTGACTGTACATTGAGCTGAGCGCTACTGCCATATCATATGGCCTTACGTTCTTGAGCGACCCAACCGGCCGGTGACCCAGTCGATAGCGACCCCCTGCCAATGTATAACACTGGCCCTGTAGCGGTGATTAGCCGCCCAGGTGGGAACCGACGGTCTGATCCCTAGCCCACTTCGCTATGGGTCTAGAAACTTTGACCGTTTACACCAGCCTTGCCTGTTCACGGGTGTAGCTTCCTCTCACATCCCGCTAGGTGTGGGCTGTCGCCCACGTACCACGCACTGCCCACACACCTACATGCGACAGCTGTGCCGACTAGACGGTACCACGGTAGTATGTTCATTCATACTTCATCAGACACGGGGGCCTTCAGTCCTCTCCCCAGCACTATATACAGTCTTTAACGTGCCCTCGGAACTTTGCAATTCCACCGCCGCCTGTTACAGACTAGGTTCGGGGTGCCTAATCCCCTGCCTAATCTGTGTATGTACTTTATACTTAAATGTGTTTCCTAATTGTTTATGAATATGTGTCACTTAATTACTCATTCAATACTAATTATAGTTCAGGTCAACTTAATTATTAAACTACAAAGGCTGGTCAACACACTTATCAAATCACAAAGGCTGGTCACACCCTAAGCATTCACTGATCTACAAAAACCTTCTACTGCTTAATTATCAATACAAACTATTCTGCTATTCCTAATCAAATACTGTGAAAAAGAACTTAACTTGAAATAAAAAGATGTAAAACACGAATATTAATTACAACCTGTAAAGAAATCGACTTGTTATTTGGAAAAGAATGAATGATTAATTATTAATTACAATCTGTAAAGAAATCGACTTGTTATTAGAAAGGAATGAATGATTAATTAGACTTAGTCATTGTACAATCGTACACTTCATTGATGTAAACCTGTGAAGTCATTCAGCTATTATCGAAAAAAGAAATGGTTATTATTAGATTATCACAAAACAATTGATCAAAGTTCTGTGGAACAGAAAATGAAATGATCTGAATAATTAATTCAATCAATTAGTAATTAATTAAATTAATTAAAGTAATATATAACGATCATTTACAAACATCATCAATGAAGGAGGGTTGTATTTCATCAATTTACAGAGAGCCAATGTTTTAAAAATGTCTTGTCGTGTTTTGGCCAGCAGATGGAGCTAAGCAACCGACTTGCGTATCGATTGCGCATGCGCCAGCTCTTCCGTGTAAAATGGCGTCTATGAATGTTCCAACCGTAACTCTAAACTATTAAAAAATACCCCGCTGATCAATTCACTTTATCTCTATCTCTAAAATACTATAGTCTATGTAATGCAACAATCACACGCAACCCCCCTACGTGTCCGAAGCCTAAAGGCCAGAGGCAGAAAGCAGGCGGCTCAATTTAACAACCCTTTGTCCTTGAGAAACCACCGCGTGTTTGTAGCCTGCTTTAAAACAATCTCTTTAACACAACTTTTTTTACAATTACTTTTCACGACACAGCAATATCAAGATTATCTTTCAATCCAGTTAAACTATTATTTCCCAAATTAAATCTCATTCAAATATTCTACAATGCATTCACGTTTTCCTCATAGAGATGGCCTCTGTGTGTGTCCTTCCTCAAGGACAAAGAGCAATGGAAAATGGCGTCTGCTTCTTTCTAAAGGGCTCTGCACACACTCCTGCTACAGTTCTACAATAATGCTCTTTCTTACAAAACAGACTTGTTACACTTTATCAGAACACAATTTTACACACACACTCACGATATTCCGTAATACCACTATTAGTTACACAACTAATATCTTAACATAAAAAAGCGAATTACCAAATTCAGCCCTATATCACCAATACAAACACTCAAATCCCTTACCAATCTAATCGTATATTTACAAAAACGGACTTCAAAATCCGGCTCTCACCAACCCCACTTATTAAAGATTATGAAAGGTTTGTTTCTATTCCAACAAGATACTTTACTTTAAGGTTGTTTTAGTCTCAAAGAAAATGTTTGAAAAACACAGCTGTTCCACACAATCATACCTGTCTTGCAGCTTCAGTTTTCAAACATAGATTTCCCTTTTTAGACTCCTGGGTTTTTGGCTCGCCACTAATGTCGTGTATTTCTCTTATTAGTTATGAATCAAAGAACAGTTATTGAGTTTAAGACGATTTAATTAAAGTACAAAAACAGGTTTATACATACATGTGTTGATCCGGGCTGGGCTGGTGAAAAAAGAGGCCGAACTCCTCTGCCCTGCTAGTTTTGTTCCAGTTCCCTAGATGCCTGCCCTCTTATGCAAATATCTACCAGTGCCCCTATCAGTCTCCTAGATGTCAAGAGGGCCGTCCCCTGTGATGTCACTATGGCCTCAAGTCAGAGGGCTGGTCAGATTACAAGAGCACAACACTCCCCTTCAGCATATATATGGTATGGCCCCTATCATACTATCTATGTGTTTGAGTAGAAATATACGACAAACACACAACATATTAGTTTCAGGGTCAAATATGTGCAAATGTGTGTGTGGGTCACACACATACACACACACACACACACACACACACACGCACACACACACGCACGCACGCACGCACGCACGCACGCACGTCAGGCGGAGATCTACTGGGTTTAGGAGCATTTCCGCCCCCTCTTCTGCGTGGAGAAGCGCTGGAGTTTATTTACTTTAAACCTTTAAACCGGGATTCGCTCAACAGTAGTGGAAGACTCTTCATTGGTAAGTAGATGTGGCTTGTGTGAAACACGTGTTGTTTGGATGTGTTTGTTGTCGTTGTGAAGCGGGAAGGTGCACTGCAGTGATGAGTTGTGGCAGAGCGCAGTTTGCCGGCGTTGTGATCACGTGTCTGATGTTTTCATAGTCTACACTTAGGCTGCGTTCGTAAACTTGCTCCGACAGCGCCGGAACGCACTCTGAGTTCAACGTCACAAAGAGACCAAGTAATTTGATTGGACAAGAGGCATTCCATGAGTGCTGATCAGATTTCCAGAGCGAGTTTACGACCGCACCCAATGTCAGCGCAACCTGGGCCATATTCCACTAAAGGTGGCTTAATATAGCGGCGCTCAGGGAATAAATAAATAAAATGCGGCGCTCAGGGAACTCGAGATTGGTATTCAAGCCTCAGGTGATTCCTCGAATGAGGATCAGCCTTGTGTCATCAGTGTTCACAGAAGACAGGCTAACAAATCTTCGATATGGGCGCGTGCACGCAGACATAAAAAGCCCTGAAGTGTCGATCTGTCGAAATGAAGATACTCCACTCTGCAGGGGTACTACATTTGCGCAGCATTCCGAATTATTGATTTTTATGAAGACGGAAAAATAAGATGTAAAATAGTGCAATACTGCCGCAATTAACAAGGCGAGGGAAATGGTTTGGCAAGAAATTGCTGACCGATTAAATGCGTAGGTCATACTAGCCCCAGTTATTGTTATATGTTCATATTTTAATAAATGAATATTACTACTGTGGTGATATCCGCAGCAGGCTACAAACCGTCATATCGCCACAATGGCCTAGTGGTATTGACTGCTGCCATAGGATTTATTCGTCATTTTATATCAGTGGTTCGAATCCCTCTTCAGAGGCACTTTGTACTGCATTTCGTTGTCTGAATCTAATCTAAAATCTCATCTAAAAAAGTATGTAGGCTATAAAATTATGGTGCAGGCTAATTTACAAGAACTGACACGATTACAATGGTGTTTGAAACCTTTGCATGAAATCTTCGGTTAAATGTAAAAAAAAAAAATAATGAATGACTTAGTCAAGTCTCGAACCCGCAACCTTTGGAACTCGAGTCCGCAGCCTTAACCACTACGCCAACCAGACCGCTGTGACAAAAGCAATGCAAGTTGAGACAATTACTTCTTCTTTTTTTTTACACTCTTTTCTTTATCAATCTATCTATCACACTTTCAAAATATCAAGTTATCTATCACACAATCAAACTATCTATCGATCGATCACACTTTCGAAATATCAAATTATCTATCTATCACACAGTCAAACTATCTAATCAAACTATCTAATCTATCTATCTCGTGTGAAGTGGGAACTAATATTTCCTAAAAGACACATGAGGAACTTTCGTTCAGGGTTTAGTTTCCGCCTGTGAGCCTTTTTTGACGCACGGATGACTATAGCCTGTGTTTTAGCCTGGTCGGGACCAGGCTAATTATATCTGACTCAGAAGGAGCTCAACCAAGCAGCGAATTATTTGAGCCACATTGATGGCACCGAAAGCAAGCTAACATTTTCGAGGCTTAGAACTTTATCGAGGCTTAGAACTTTATCGAGCTTTGTGGAATATGGCCCTGCTAAGAATGTTTCAGTGTTGACGGTTTATCTGTTTGATCTGAGTTTGGTGACCCTCTGTTGTGTGTGTTTGCCGAATTACAATTACAATTACATATTATTTACTTTTTTGCTCAAATATATATTTTTTGTGGCATTTCTGTCTTAGTTTTCTCTTTAGCACCATTCAATTGTAGATATAATGTAAATGCTACAAGGAACAGGAAATAACAGTAGATCCAAATTACGTGTGACAATCTTAAAAATATATATTTTTAAATATATAGGCTATTCATTTAATATTAAGTAAAAAAATAAAATTGGACAGATATAGTGAAGACAGACAGGAAAGTAAGGAGAAGAAAGGAGAGAGGGCATGTCAGCAGGCATGGGCCGGATTTGAACCCATGCCGACATGGGCATAAGTGTGCACTGTAGACCACTGGACCACCCCAGGCCATGGTGCTAGACCACTGGACCACCCCAGGCCTTGGTGCTAGACCACTGGACCACCCCAGGCCTTGGTGCTAGACCACTGGACCACCCCAGGCCATGGTGCTAGACCACTGGACCACCCCAGGCCATGGTGCTAGACCACTGGACCACCCCAGGCCTTGGTGCTAGACCACTGGACCACCCCAGGCCTTGGTGCTAGACCACTGGACCACCCCAGGCCATGGTGCTAGACCACTGGACCACCCCAGGCCATGGTGCTAGACCACTGGACCACCCCAGGCCATGGTGCTAGACCACTGGACCACCCCAGGCCATGGTGCTAGACCACTGGACCACCCCAGACCACCCCAGGCCATGGTGCTAGACCACTGGACCACCCCAGGCCATGGTACAAGACCACTGGACCACCCCAGGCCATGGTGCTAGACCACTGGACCACCCCAGGCCATGGTGCTAGACCACTGGACCACCCCAGGCCATGGTGCTAGACCACTGGACCACCCCAGGCCATGGTGCTAGACCACTGGACCACCCCAGGTCACCCCAGGCCATGGTAATATTCATTATTAAAACCGAGTACTTCGACAGAAAGTAGTATTTGGATGGAATAAGCTTTTAATATTTTGGGTGGAATTAGCCTTTAATATTTTGGGTGGAATTAGCCTTTAATATTTTGGGTGGAATTAGCCTTTAATATTTTGGGTGGAATTAGCCTTTAATATTTTGGTTGCAATGAGGTCATCCGATCTGCTAGGTGGCGCTGTAGTGGGTTCCAGCTCTGCATTTACACCATGGCTGCGTTGGTAAGTTCGCTCTGGAACTCTGATCAGCACTCGCGGAATGCCTCTTGTCCAATCAAATGACTCGGTCTCTTTATGACGTTGAACCCAGTGTGCGCTCCGGCGCTGTCAGAGCGAGTTTAAGAACGCAGCCCATATTGGTATGAGGAGTCAGGAGGAGATTGTGGAAACACTGGGAGACGTGAGGAAGTTGAGCGGGTCGATCTTAACAACTTTATAAACTTCCATCACGATGAATATTGTCTGAGCGCAGGTAAGCATGGCCTCTAGTATCTATATGCAACGCAGGCCGCTGTAAACCAAGGTAGATTTGAGTATAATAATAATAATAATAATAATAATAATAATAATAATAATAATAATAATAATAATAATAATAACTTTTATTTCTATAGCGCTTCTATAGCGCTTTTCCTGCAAACTATTATTGTATATCATGCATTATTATATTGTATATAATGCATATTATTATTAAAATGCATATTATTGCATATCATATGCAATATGCATATTATGCAATATTAAAAAGATGGGTTTTTAGTCTTGACTTGAACATAAGTGCTGAGGTTGCATCCCTAATGTAAACTGGCAGTGAGACACAATCTGGAGCATAAAATGAGAATGCAGCCTCACCAGATCTCTTCTTATGTACATGTGGTACACAGAGAAACATAACAGGAGAATGTTGTATAGAACAAACATCTGAAACCACCGTCTAGATTCTTCATAATGTTCTTTCTATTTGATTTCGTGCTTCGCTTCCTCTTTTCTCTGGTCTGTCGCCCTGCTCAATACAAGGGGTTTTGGTATTGTCCAGAGAGTTTGAGTCATAAAAACGTTTAGTAAAAGTTTGTGAATTGATTAGTTTTATTAAAAAACAAAGATGAACGGGAAACGTTAACGTAATGCAGAACCCCGAGGTTACGTAACGTGACGCCATTAACGCGAAAGGCTATGGAGAAGGAGAAGGACAGCCGGACGGACAGCCGGACAGACAGACAGGCTCAGCAGGAGAAGGACAGCCGGACAGACAGACAGACAGACAGACAGGCTCAGCGGGGGAAACTTATTTCTTTGAATTATGTAAAGTTTTATTTAGTTACGGAATGTAAAGTTTTATTTAGTCGCAACAACGCCTGGTATCGGGTCGCAACGGTTGTTCGAGAAAGCTGATAAAGGAGCATGTTATCTATTTAAAATGTGACAAACTAAGTCAAAGGAAATGCAACGTTGTGGATTCTAAATGGTAGAGGACCTGCATGTCGCTGCCACCGAATAATAACGCGCCCATTGATACTTTGCGCTCCGTGCCAGATAGTGCTACCACTGTGCCAGATAGTGCTACCACTGTGCCAGATAGTGCTACCACTGTGCCAGATAGTGCTACCACTGTGCCAGATAGTGCTACCACTGTGCCAGATAGTGCTACCACTGTGCCAGATAGTGCTACCACTGTGTTAACGTTAGTCTCAAGTGGTATCATGGAGTCGTGCATATGTTATTCATATCTGGCAGTAAGTTAATACTATCTCACTTGAAGTTGTAGGTAAATGTTCCATTTGGTTTATTATATGGTAATTTGGTAATTATATTATAAAGTTACTCTTACAATTAATGAGACATTAAAATATATTTGTTATATATTTTAACAAGTAAAATGCATAGTTTAATATTATCAATAGGTATAGCATAATGATACTGCCGGCTGCACTGTAGAACTGCACTCTTTCCTAAATAGGACAGACATCAATCTTCACGTAGACAGACTATAGTATAGTCCTTCCTTTAAACACTTTATCTCCAGCTTGCTGGTGTTGGAAAATATCCTTTTATTATGACATTCTTCATGTATGCTTTTGATGACGACAATGAATAATCAGTACAACTATGCAAATGCTTTCATTAATCAACTATATTCAATTGTGCAGATGAATACAATGTGCTTAAAAGAATATGATGTGCTCAATAACAGGATGTCACAAGACAAGTAGAAACTAGAACATGTCCTGCAGAAAGAGGAAGCAGGCGGCTCCTCTGATATGTGCGAACCAGACCACTCCCTTTACTGACTGCCAACTGCTAACTGAATGTGATGTGTGTTCTTGTTGGTTGCTAGGGCAACAGATACAATCTGATCCAGAATTCTGTAATACTACTTAATGCTTGGCTTATTTTGCTTTAATATCTAACTAAAGACTTTAAATCGAACTTTATCTTATGTGTGGACAATCGACTTCTTTCCAAGGAATCTCTTGACCATTCTGAAGTATGCATTCACCCATAGGGGTGGGTGAGAGTTAGTTGAATAGTATAACTTCCTTCACTGGGCAGTTCGGCCTTTTGGTACTTTATGTTGTATGAATGATGGCAGGCACACATGGACAAGTGGCAGTCAGTGTGTGTGTGTGTGTGTGTGTGTGTGTGTGTGTGTGTGTGTGTGTATAAGAGACCCTAAGCTAAGAGATGTAGGCTAGGCCTAATTTATTGTTTGTTTCATTGTTCACAACCAGCAACAACAAAGTGAATGAATAAAAAACATAATTCCTGCTTTTTACCTTTTGGTATTTTGTTCTTCAGTTAATACAGATATTGTGATGTATCGTTGATGAATTGTCTTACTATGTATCGATTATCGCATTATCGTGATACCATCGGTATCAGGGGCAAAATATGGTAAGGTTATGGTATGGTGTGGGAGGGCGTTGTGACCGGGCGTTAAACAGGTGGCTCACCTGTTCAGAGAGGCACAGAGGGTGTGACTGGCCCTGTCTGAATACTCTGAAATAGCGCTTATCATTTCACTGGTCTGAAATGACTACTGATTGACAGGTTACATTGCTGCCATATTGCTTTTACCTGTCCATGCTACAAATAAGATAATAGTTGGAACCAATTGTATTCTACAATTAAATAGTATTATAGGATTGATGTAACCGTCTCTGGAACTGTCTTCCACTGGATATCAGACAGGCAGAATCAGTAAAAGTGTTTAAAAATAAACTAAAGACCCACCTGTTTTCTGTTGTCTACATGTCATAGGCTGTTTATTTGTGCTGTTGTAATTATGTGTGTTTTTTAAATTGAAATAGTTGTTTTTAAATTTGTTGAACATTTTTGTTTTTACCTATTATATTTGTGGTGCGAAATTGTGTGTTTTAAAAAATTGAACTAGCTGTTTTTATATTGTTTAAAATGTTTTTGTTTTTTTACCTATTGTATTTGTGCTTGCTGCTTCCTATTGTAAAGCACTTTGATGTAAAGTATTTTTTTTCAAGAAACTCATGTTCTGTAGTGTTTTACACACAATCAACGGCAATGGATTTTAGTTAGAAGTACGTTGTGAGAGAAATCTATGTGTCGCACAGCCGGCAACGGTACCCCCTAGGCAGGGCAAGTAGAAAGTTAGATGGGGCAAGTTGATTTCCCTGCATGGGAAAGTGTACATTTGCAGAGTCGTGGTTGGATGTGCCGGACATTAAACCATGGCTGCAGCCAGTCGCTGATAACATCAAGGAGGCATATTGTACACTATGTAGAAAGAAGATCAGTGTTGCATCGATGGGGATCAACAGGGTTAAGTCTCACATGCATGGCGCTAGCCACAAGGCCGCTGTTGGTCACCGAGAGCGGTGAGGTCTTGAAAAATATTGACAAGGTCTTTAAAAAGTCTTTAAAAGGTTTTGAAATTAACCTCAAGATTCCTGCATATACCCTGATTATGATAGAGTATTGTGTTGTATTTGGAGTATTTGTGAAATATGCTCTTCATTGTTTATGCTTCCTTTGTTTCCACTGCACAGATCCACCTCACGGCCCAGCTACCATGTCTGACCCCAGGTCCACACGGGCCCCTGGTTCTGGTTCTGGTTCTGGTTCTGGTTCTGGCTGGGGTTCTCCAGCCCAGGAAAGCCCACACGGCCGCTGGATGGTGGCAGTGAAGCTGGAGGACTGCAGGAGAACACTCAAACTCAATGTGCCGATGGAAGAGGAAGAGGAGGAGGAAGATGTGATGGTGAAAGAAGAGGAAGAAGGAGGAGAGGAAGTGGAGGAGAAATATGATGAAGATGGGGAGGATGAAGATGAGGATGAAGATGATGAGGATTATGAAGATGATGAAGATGATGAGGATGGTGAGTTCATGTTATGTATTTGGCGAAGGCCAGGCCAGATTAAGGAGTAGATCAAAGGGCGCTGTGGTTAGTGAGTTAACTCTCTTGGTGTTGTGGTTAGTTAACTCTCTTGGTGTTGTGGTTAGTTAACTCTCTTGGTGTTGAGGTTAGTTAACACTCTTGGTGTTGAGGTTAGTTAACTCTCTTGGGGGTGTGGTTAGTTAACTCTCTTGGGGGTGTGGTTAGTTAACTCTCTTGGGGGTGTGGTTAGTTAACTCTCTTGGGGGTGTGGCTAGTTAACTCTCTTGGGGGTGTGGTTAGTTAACTCTCTTGGGGGTGTGGCTAGTTAACTCTCTTGGGGGTGTGGTTAGTTAACTCTCTTGGGGGTGTGGTTAGTGTGGTTTGAAGACCTCAGTAATGTTGTTGAACAGCTCTGAAGAAGACTGGAGAGAATTCGCTCTATTCACACTTGGAGTTTATTGAAGATCTCAGGCAGAGTAGTTACAGAGTAGTTACAGAGTAGTTACAGAGTAGTTACAGAGTAGTTACAGAGTAGTTACAGAGTAGTTACAGAGTAGCTTACACAGCGCTGGACTCAGTCAACACAGTGTCAGCAAGGACAGGTGGCAGAGAATGAACACCAGAATTATGTTTTACATTTTTATACACCGTCACATATGTCTTGTCCTTTGGTCACATATGTCTTGTCCTTTGGTCACATATGTCATTTCTTTTGGGCGTATTCTCCGTGTTCTAAAACACTGATGGGTCAGTTATTTGATCATCAAACCCATTTCCTGGGATCATGATTAGGTCAGTATTATCAAAAGCTTGCGACAGCAGAAGTGTTGGTGATGGTCAGGCGTGTGTCAGGGTTTCCGCGCTGGTCTTAAAAAGCCTTAAAGTCTAAAATCCAGCAGTCCAATTTGTAAGGCCTAAAAAAGCTCCAAAATGTCAGTTATTAGGTCTAAAAATTAGGTGATAGGTCTTAGATCCTGCAAGGAAATCAGTCTGACCATGTCTATTTACACGGAAATGTATCAAACCAAAAAAAAGCCAATTTGCTTCCTTTTTTGTCTGTATGGCAGTGAAGTCCCTGATTTCAAAAAGCTATCACATGGTGATAGAATTCTATCTGTCTATTCTATAGGTCTAAAAAGGTCCTATATTTGTCTTGTTGAAACTTGTAGGAACCCTGGCGTGTATTCCTGTTCACATTGTCTGCAGCTTCCTGTCACACAACAGGCACAAGACCCACTTCCTGTTTCTGAGTCTCATGACCGTTGGGATTCTGTTGACTTAGGCTGACTGTTGCACTGTTAGTACTGCAGCACATTAGAAATAGACTACCAGACCTCATTAGTATAACAGTAACTCATTAGTATTACAGTATTAAAACAGTACAGAAAATGACTCTGTCATTGTGCAAGGGCAGCAGTGTCCTTTTAAAAGAGGAAGCTTCTACTGGATCACAAGATCATGTACGGCTGCAGAACGGTCAGGTCAAGTTCAGGCCATTTATGCAGCTGACTTCTCTGCACCATAAAACATTAGAAGAACAGAATATTGAATCAGTATAGAGAGTACAGAACAGTATACAAGATTACAGAAAAATAGAATATGATAACAGGCTGGTTGGTAGGCAGGAGATCTGGGTCTGAGACAATCCCTCTGAATCAACCAATGGTAGCTACCTAGCAACTAAAAAATAAAACATTGCTGTGTACTAACATCTAACTGCATGTTTAACACATCACATGGGGGTAGTGGTGGTCTAGTGGATAGTGAGTTGGACTTGTGATCGGAAGGTTGTGAGTTCAAATCCCGCCTGAAACCACACCACTACTAGTGTGCCCTTGAGTAAGGCACTTAGCCCTCAGTTACTCCAGGGGGAATGTCCCTGTAATTCGTAATTGTAAGTCGCTTTGGATAAAGGCGTCTGCTAAATGGCAAAATTATTATTAATTATTATCACAACACGGCGATAGAACATCAACATGCTAAAAACACGTAACTACACATAATTAGAACACAGTCCTTTCTTTCGAACATGTCTTAAATGTACGTTTTTTTGTCAAGGATGTTGGCTAGGAAACACTGGAAACGCTCTGTGCAGACGTGTTTTAGGTCACTGTCATCACTTGTAGCCACTTGAATTTGAATGGCAGGTAATACCCTCCATAGTCTCTCTGAATGGCAGGTAATAACCTCCATAGTCTCTCTGAATGCCAGGTAATAACCTCCATAGTGTTCGGTTCTAGTAGGGTTAAATGCTATATTCTGATCAGCCTGGTTGTAAAGCAAGCCATGCTAACCCATCGCTAGTTCAAACAGACCGTAGTAGACTTTAAACAACAAAGAGACACGGATTCAATCATGATTATTATTTACTTGCAAGGAGGATGAATCTAAAGGCCTCTCCTGCGAGAGACCCCCAGATTCACACTAATCTCTCCTCCTGAGAGCCAGTCTTTTATTCTCATACAGAAAGGAAAGGAGGAGGCAGTTTGTGATCCTATCAGTCACCTAGATGGTCAAGAGGGCCGTCCCCTGTGATGTCACTATGGCCTTAAGTCAGGGGGCTATTCCAGAAGGCCCCTGAATATATGAATTGTAACATAGATATGGAGAGAAATATACATGATTATAATACAAGAGGAAGTATTATGTCATGCAGTGTTCCTCTCTCCAACAGCAAGAAGCTTCTTTTCCTATACTGGGATTTCTTTATGGAACCATCTGCCTCTGCATGTTAAGTAAAGCCAAAACAAAGCCTTCTTTAAAACATTTTTTTTTCCCTTATTTATCGGGAGAACTAATGTCTCACCCTTAAGAAAGGGAGGGTGATTCAAAGTTGTTTTGTTTCACTTTATGTTTTCATGATGTGTGTTTTAATGTGTGTTCTTATGTGGTGTTCTTATGCTGTGTGATGTTTTGTTTTATTTCATTTTATGTTTCCATCGAGGACCACTTTGGAAATAAGTGTTTTAAATAATGCTTTCAAGTGCTATCCTCTGGACATTACTTAGTGTCATAATGTGTAAATGATCCTATGTAAATTCCTAATAAACATCTAATCAAATCAAAAATCAAAATAAAATAATGACCATGTTCAACCTCTACTCCACTGCAGGAGGCTGCAATCCGTAACTGGACCCTCTAAATCAAAAATCAGATTAAAAGACCCGAACTACCCACTGTACATACTTTGTGTTTTGTTGTATTGTTCTTCCCATGATGGATGTATGTTTATCTTGTAGATAGTAATAGTTATTTGTCTGTATTATCTTGTAGATAGTACTAGTTTTTTTTGTATGTCTTACATGTAACGATGAATTGAGAATCAAGGACCCCAATTGAAATAAGCCAGTGGCTTTCTTGGGTTTTTATCCTGTTAGTTGACCTTGTATGTAATATGTACTTTCATGTACCTACTTCTGCAAATCTTCTAATAAAGTTTTCAATCAATCAATCAAAACTCAGCAGCTTTTAGCCAAGCTAGCCAAGCAAGGTCTTCTTCGGTGGTGCATCGTTACTAGATGCTGGAGGGGAAACAGCGCCCCCTCTGTCCTAAGTGCTCTATTTGACCGTATGTTTGATTCACTTCAACGTTGTATTTGTCATTACAGAGGATACAGGGCTAGCAACAATACGACAATCAGTCAATTATTTAATGCAATATAATTATAATAATAATAATAATAATAATCAATAACACTGCCCCCTACTGTTGAGAATCTGGATCAGGGAAGTACTGTAGTTAGTCAGGCCGCACATCTTACAGTTGCTATGGATACTGACATGGAACCCTTTTTTTTGTTAAACCCTTAATAATGCTCTGTTAGCCACATTGTAAATAGTAGAATAATGCTGGTAGTTATGGGTCGTGAACTAAGTCATGAATGGTATGAAATGTATATGAAAAATTAGTTTTCTGAGGTTTTTGGGGGTAATTTGTATGAGGTGAACTTTATATAAGAGGACGTATGGTGAACTTTATATAAGATGGACTTAAGGTAGATATGTACAGTTAAGGTAGATATGCAGTTAAGATAGCTATGTAGTACAGATCTTTATCAGACCCTTATCAGATCTTTATCAGATCTTTATCAGATCTTTATCAGACCCTTATCAGATCTTTATCAGATCTTTATCAGATCTTTATCAGATCTTTATCAGACCTTTATCAGATCTTTATCAGACCCTTATCAGATCTTTATCAGATCTTTATCAGACCTTTATCAGACCTTATCAGACATGTATATATATTGTATATATAAACATTATACCCTACTCTGGATATAGTATGGTTATTACTGGTGGCCTGAGGTGGTCCAGTGGTCTAGCACCGTGGTCTACAGTGATATACAAAAAATACATTATATACAATATTATAAATATCCGTTTGTTATATAATATTCATTGATGAGTACATGCATAATCAAACGTAGGCTACTGCAATTACTTTGCTGCGGGAGCTATGCATGCACCACACAACTTGATAGGTACATACTGTGCAGTGTGCAGTGTATCATTCATAACTGTACATAGGCTACACATATCATAATATCTTATCACTATTGCATGGAACTTGGGTAAACCCGCTGTGAAAAAAAACCCTCAGCTCCAACAAATCTGAAGGGATTGGGAGACAACTGTACAGTTTATCATTTTCATAACTGTCTGTACATATACATATCTTATGTATCCCTATTGCTATATATAGCCTATATATAAACACATTATGTTACATACGTATCAGTCTTATCCACTGTATCTAATTCAGCACTGAAGCCTGAAGTTTGAGCACAATGTGTGTCCCCTTGCTACCTCTGCTGATATAAAAGAGAATTGCAGCCTTGGAGAAAAAGATGGCAGCCGAATTCCAAGGCAAATACACAGACACACACAGAAATACTGCAAAAACACTTTATACTAACTAGATTTTGAAAATGTAAAGATGCTGGGTGGTAGAACGCACATATCTAGGAAAAGTCATGAAAGGAGGGTCCTGACATTTGATCGAGTGCAAAGGTAGATTTGTTTTTGTACTCACTGGTGCCCTATGACACCTCACGGCTTTCCTAGTGCAAAAAGGACACTGGGGGTAATACAATAGACACAAACTCACAAACAAATGGCATATGAAGGTTAAAGCTGAGAAATGCTCAACTACATTGTATGTCTTTATAATCTACTACTGTGGATGTCATATGTTGCATATAAGAAGAAAAGCACGGTGAGCTGCCTAAACAACTACCGCCCGGTGGCACTCACACCAATCATCATGAAGTGCTTCGAGAAACTAGTCCGGGCCCACATAGTCACACGCCTCCCGCCCAACCTGGATCCATACCAGTTCGCCTACAGAGCCCACAGGTCCACAGAGGACGCCATCGCGACGACTCTCCACTCCACTCTATCCCACCTGGAGAGGGGAAACAGCTACGCGAGACTGCTCTTTGTGGACTTCAGCTCTGCCTTCAACACCATCCTTCCAGACAAGCTAGTGACCAAACTACTAGACCTGGGACTATCACACTCTATATGTGCATGGATCAAGGACTTCCTGTCCGACCGCCCCCAGAGGGTGCGGGTGGGCTCCCACACCTCCACAGCCCTCAGACTCAGCACTGGGTCCCCCCAGGGCTGCGTGCTAAGCCCCATCCTCTACAACCTCTACACCTACGACTTCACCCCCGTCCACCCCAGCAACTCCATCATAAAGTTTGCAGACGACACCACCGTGGTGGGCTGCATCTCGGGGGGGGACGAGGCGGCGTACAGGGATGAGGTAGAGCAGCTGAGCAAGCTGCGCAAGGTTAACAACCTGCTGCTGAACCAGTCAAAGACCCAGGAAATCATCGTGGACTTCAGGAGGAAAAAATCGGAGGTCCAGCCCCTGCTCATCGACGGAGGGAGCGTGGAGAGAGTCTCAACCCTCCGATTCCTGGGGGTGCACATACAGGATGACCTGTCCTGGAAGAACAACACAGCAGCCATCATCAAGAAGGCACAACAGCGGCTCTTCTTCCTGAGAGTCCTCAGGAAGGACCACACCAGACAGGAGATACTGGTGGCCTTCTACCGCTGCGCAGTGGAGAGCATCCTCACCTACTGCATCTGCAACTGGTTCTCCAGCTGCACAGCCGCAGAGAGGAATGCGCTACAGAGAGTCGTGAGAACGGCCCAGAAGATCACCGGCGCCCCCCTCCCCTCTCTGGAAGAGCTGTACAACACACGCTGCCTCAGGAAGGCCTCCAAGATCTCCAGAGACCCATCCCACCCTGGGTACGAACACTTTGCTCGGCTGCCCTCGAACAGGCGGTACAGGACCATGTTCGCAAGGACAAACAGACTGAAGCTCAGCTTCTACCCCAGGGCCATCCAGGCCCTGAACACAGCAAAGACCTAGGTTCTGGGCCCTGGACAGTCTGGACGGATTGATGGCAGCTGCTGGATTGAAAAATCAGGTGTAGTGCTGAGGCACAAATGTGTACATTTCAAGCCTGCAAACTGCGACACTTTAAATGAATGTGCAATAACACTATGTGCAATATGACAACCCTAGTCGTCTATCTGTATAGTATAGTATAGTGGATAGTGTACATAGCCTTTATTTATGTAAACTAGCTCCTTCCCTTCTTGTGATTTTTTTTTTAAGTTTTTTTTTTCTTTCCTAACACCAGGGGAGCCACCCCTCCTAAATGTCGTTGTTTGGTACCTGTACTGTAGCAATGACAATAAAGACCATTCATTCATTCATTCATTCATTCATTCATTCCTTTCCCTTCTTGTCTTTTTAGTTTTTTTTTTTTTTTTTTCTTTCCTAGCACCAGGGGAGTCACCCCTCCCAAATTGTTGATTGATTGATTGAAAACTTTATTAGAAGATTTGCAGAAGTAGGTACATGAAAGTACATATTACATACAAGGTCAACTAACAGGATAAAAACCCAAGAAAGCCACTGGCTTATTTCAATTGGGGTCCTTGATTCTCAATTCATCGTTACATGTAAGACCGACAAAACAAACTAGTACTATCTACAAGATAATACAGACAAATAACTATTATTATCTACAAGATAAAAATACATCCATCATGGGAAGAACAATACAACAAAACATCAGGTATGTACAGCGGGTAGGACATGTGGGGACATACACCACAGGTGGGGGCGGGGGACAAAACACAAAGTATGTACAGTGGGTAGTTCGGGTCTTTTAATCTGATTTTTGATTTAGAGGGTCCAGTTACGGACTGCAGCCTCCTGTAAATGTTTTTTGAGAGTGGTTTTGAAGGTGGGCAGTGTTTTGCACTCCTTTAAGATTATAGGAAGGGCGTTCCACATTTTTACTGCATAGTTTGCAAACGAGTTTAACCCCTTGTTTGTGGTGCAACGCGGTTGAACGTGGTTCGTGGAGCTTCCTCTGGTGTTGTATGTGTGGACGTTGTTCACTTTTTGGAAGTATGTTGACAGGTACTTGGGTGTCTTTGTGGTGTAGCGTATCTTGAAGACCAGGCCCAGTGCAAGCTGCTGCACTCTGTCAACTACTCGTAGCCAATCAAGGCTCAAAAAATGAGCAGCGGTTAGATGTGTCCTAGGGTTGTTTGGTACCTGTACTATAGCAATCACAATAAAGACCATTCACCATTCACCATAAAGTTATGCTCTGTATATATATATATATATATATATATATATATATATATATGGGTATAGTACACTTACACACAGGACAAAGTGGCCTGGAACCCACAGTGGAAGGATAAGGGCATCCTATCAGCATGTTCCTGTTCAAAACCATGTACTGCATTTATCATTTTTATCCAACACTTAACTTGGGTGTGCATGATTATGAATTACATGATAATTTGATGAAGTCCTTTCTCATACATGTAGTGGTTTTTTTGGCTTAGTGTTAGGAAACCATTTAATTTACCTTGATGAAATCAAGTAAAAAAAAAAAAAGAAGGTATTTAGGACCAACACAGCTAATGTGCTGATGTCCCATGAAGGGCATGCCAATTGTAATGCTGGATACAATGTTGTCTACATAGCTGTTTATCTTATTCAAATACCGGCTCAATCATTTGACTTACTGGGAAATGGCTCATGGGATCACAGTTGTGGGGCTGGACCCACGTTGCGGTTACATGAAGGTCAGCAATGAAAACCTCCTTTCCCTGTAGAATTCAAGTGCATCTAAAATTAGTCAATGCTAGAAAATGGTATTGATTGATTGATTGAAAACTTTATTAGAAGATTTGCAGAAGTAGGTACATGAAAGTACATATTACATACAAGGTCAACTAACAGGATAAAAACCCAAGAAAGCCACTGGCTTATTTCAATTGGGGTCCTTGATTCTCAATTCATCGTTATAAAACATATGGCTGAGTTCCAGCTATCTATTAAAATCACAACAAGGCATATAAGCCACAACATTACCTTTTCATCCAGTCACTTCAACAATCAACTATCCTTAGTATAAACATTTCTTGCATAAATGATTTGAAAAAAACATACCGTCGTAAGGCGATGACGTAGTCTATGCAAATATGCAGGCGCAATATGCAAATATGCAGGCGCGGTATGATGACGCGCTCCAACCACTCCAACCAAATATGGTCCATCAAGCGTCCGGGTGATAGGCGTGATGTCCGCAGCTGGATATACTTGGAGAGTGTTTGTAAGGCTGGCGGCCATCTTAGGTGAGTCTGGTTGTGTTGTTAGGCTGGTGGCCATCTTAGGTGAGTCTGGGTGTGCTATATGGCTGGCGGCCATCTTAGGTGAGTCTGGTTGTGTTGTAAGGTTGGCGGCCATCTTAGGTGAGTCTGGTTGTGTTGTACGGTTGGCGGCCATCTTAGGTGAGTCTGGTTGTGTTGTAAGGCTGGCGGCCATCTTAGGTGAGTCTGGGTGTGCTATATGGCTGGCGGCCATCTTAGGTGAGTCTGGTTGTGTTGTAAGGTTGGCGGCCATCTTAGGTGAGTCTGGTTGTGTTGTACGGTTGGCGGCCATCTTAGGTGAGTCTGGTTGTCTTGTAAGGCTGGCGGCCATCTTAGGTGAGTCTGGTTGTGTTGTTAGGCTGGCGGCCATCTTGGGTGAATCTGCAGGGCTGCCAAGTTTCACCAAAAGTTTGGAGTGAGATTTTTTGGCGGTGGAGCAACCCAAAACTGTTTCAGTATGACTTTTATTAAACTGCGGTTCCTCCCGCGCACGCCCACATACAACATCCGGGTCTTACATGCAACATTATCAGGTCACCCCTAGGTGTCCCTGTAACACAGGCTACTAACATATGTGTGGTGGCCTGGGAAAACCCTTCACATGGTGGCATTTTGACATTTTCATTTTTTTATATTTCCATAAATTAGAAGTTCTCAGCTATTCATAACTGGTTGAATGACTGAGATAGCCCATAAAAAGTTATGAGCATTTTAATGTATCATGTCAAAAAAAGTGAAAGGTGAAAAATGCTGCCCCCATGCTGCCCCCGACTCCTTTCTCCTCCGGGTCGGGGGAGGAGCCTATGCAGATCGGCCGGTCTCGTTTGTCTGCTTGTGATGCGGTGTTAGTCTGCTCGCCTCGTCGGTATGCGAGGGATTGATTGATTGATTGAAAACTTTATTAGAAGATTTGCAGAAGTAGGTACATGAAAGTACATATTACATACAAGGTCAACTAACAGGATAAAAACCCAAGAAAGCCACTGGCTTATTTCAATTGGGGTCCTTGATTCTCAATTCATCGTTACATGTAAGACAGACAAAAAAGCTAGTACTATCTACAAGATAATACAGACAAATAACTATTACTATCTACAAGATAAACACACATCCATCATGGGAAGAACAATACAACGAAACATAAGGTATGTACAGCGGGTAGGACAGGTGGGGACATACACCACAGGTGGGGGCGGGGGACAAAACACAAAGTATGTACAGTGGGTAGTTAGGGTCTTTTAATCTGATTTTTGATTTAGAGGGTCCAGTTACGGATTGCAGCCTCCTGTAAATGTTTTTTGAGAGTGGTTTTGAAGGTGGGCAGTGTTTTGCACTCCTTTAAGATTATAGGAAGGGCGTTCCACATTTTTACTGCATAGTTTGCAAACGAGTTTAAGCCCTTGTTTGTGGTGCAACGCGGTTGAACGTGGTTCGTGGAGCTTCCTCTGGTGTTGTATGTGTGGACGTTGTTCACTTTTTGGAAGTATGTTGACAGGTACTTGGGTGTCTTAGGGACAGATCCATGTGTGTGTCTTCTAGTTAAGATTGTATTACTTTATGCTTATTGTGAGCATCAGTAAACTGGCAATAACACAGGTGGAAGTATCGTCTCTCCTTTCGCTCATGTGTGCGTGCGTTGCTTAACTGAGAATGAGACACGTTCAACGTGACGTTGTTTCGCTAGCAAACTACCCACCACAAAAACAAAAAAATAAGTACTTTCTCTTTTGTTTTCTTAAAATGTTTATTCACCATAATGTAGTATGGAGTTCAAAGTACTAGAATACCACATAATATCAAAATCGCCGAAATAGGACATTTCCATCTATTTTTGCTCTTTGCCACAAACGAACTCCAGCGACATCCGACGGGTTTTCCCAGGCCACCACACATATGCCTATATGTAACATCTCCTTTCCTTTAGCTGTTTGCAAATGACATGCTTGCATCTCCGTCTGCAATTCCATTAACAATAACAATCCCAAACATTAACAATAGCATTACAACATTGCATTATTTCCCTTTTCTTTTTTTCTTTTTTTTTCTGAACAAAAAACAACAGTCCAGTACAGCCGTCTGAGGCAAAGTCAAAACAGTCCGAGAAGAGCTGTCCCTTTACTCACCCCTTCCTTTATTATTATTATTTTTTTTCAAAGTCATAAGTCCAGTCGTTGTGGCGGCCGTGACAGGCGACCACTCCGTGAGTAGACACCCTGGCCTGCCGTGGCAGGACCCCCCGGCGTCGCCGGTGCCCTTGGTGTACGAGGATGTACCTCGCCGCCTGTCTCCCCCCGACTTGAGACAATCCGTGTCTCGGCTGAGGCAGTCTCCCCAGCGACCTGGGTCTGGTCAGGACTGCTCCGCTCAGGCCGTAGAATGTCTGTCTGTTGCGCTTGAGCTGAGCGCTCTGCAACACGCAGATCCACTCGGTTGCGTCTGTACAGTGTGCCGTCCACATCCACCACGAACGAGCGGGGAGCGACTCTCTGGAGGCACTGGCCTCGTCGCCACCGCCCTGTGCGATCACCTGGCAGAGGCCTCATCCTAATGTGATCTCCAACATCCAGCTCTGGAAGGTCTCTGGCAGACGTGTCATAGAATGACTTGGCGACCCGCCGTTTCCACCGCAGCTTCTCTGCCACTCCGTCCACCACACGTGGTAGAAGCAGGCTGTCCGCGACGGGCAGTGACGTTTTGAGCCTGCGTGCCATTAAGCGCTGGGCCGGGCTGCTGTCCAACCCCTCTGTGGGTGTGTTGCGCCAGTGAAGGATGGCCATCCACGAATCCGTGCCATCCAATTTCGCCCGCTTGCAGAGTGACTTGACAATCTTAACGGCCGACTCAGCCTTGCCGTTGGATCGAGGATGTCGGGGTGAGGATGTGACATGGGCAAACCCCCAGCTCGCTGCAAACTTCCTGAACCGTTCGCATGCAAACTGTGGGCCGTTGTCCGAGACCACCCTCTCTGGCTGCCCATAACGTGCAAACTGAGCTTTGCAGCGCGTGATGAGCGTGTCAGCAGACAGATCTGGCAGCTGGTCGATTTCCCAGAAATCCGAATACTGGTCCACAATGACGAGAAAGTCCTTGCCTGTATATGAGTAGACGTTAGGGGTGCAACGGTTCTCGGTTTTTTTACGGACGGTACGGTTTGCGTTCCACGGCTCAATTCACTAGTGAACCGTGACGGTTTTCGGTTTTCGTTTTCGTTTTTTTTTTTTTTTTTTTTTTTAACCTTTATTTTACCAGGAAGTCACATTGAGATTAAAACCTCTTTTACAAGAGAGACCTGGCCAAGACAGGGTCAAAATAGTAGCTTAAAAAAACAGTTCAGATAACAAGACAGGACATAAGACAGTGGCAACAATACAATAGACAAACAATGGTAGGGGTATTTACAAGGTGATTAAAACATTGAGAAGTCTAACCAAAGCAGGTACAGCGAGCGGTGACCACATCCTTTAATCTACGCTTTAAGATACTTATGGAAATAAGGGCCTCTAATTTAAAAGTAGTCTGTAGGTCATTCCAAGACCAAGGGCCATAATAAGACAAGCTTGCCCTTCCAACATTGTTCATGATAAGTGGCACCTTGTATTGTAGCCATCTACGAGACCTGAGACCCGAGCCACTCGGTATAGGGATGAACTTCAGGCCCAGATAATTCGGTAAGAAGCCAGAGATGATTTTAAACACAAGAGTGTACCAGTGTTGGAGCCTTCTGACAGAAAGAGATGGCCATCCAACCAGACTATACAGTGTACAGTGATGGGTCCTGAAGGCACTATTGGTGATGTATCTTAGAACCGAATGATACAGGGGGTCTAGCTTGGATAAAGTGGACAGAGAAGCAAACCTATATACTGTATCACCATAATCCAATTGTGAAAGGAAAAGGGCGGAGACAAGACGTTTTCTGGAAGCCAAGGAAAAGCAAGATTTAAATCTATACAGGAAGCCCACTGTACGCTTAAGCTTTATGGCGAGAAGATCAATTTGGCCGCGTTCGTAAATTAGCTCTGAGAGCGCCGGAGCGTCCACGTGAATGCCTCGAACGCGGCCTTTGGTCAGAGGTCGAGTTGGTCTGGAACGTTTGTTTCTGAACCGAACCGTACCGAAAACCGTGACCCAAAATACCGAACCGTACCGAACCGTGGGCCAACTGAACCGTTGCACCCCTAGTAGACGTCCATACTCACTGCCTGCCACGGGCGCACCGGTATGTCATGCGACATCATCGGTTCCTTCTGCTGGACCCGTGCGTACTCATTGCATGCGGAGCAGTTCGCCACAAAGTCCTTTATCTCTGCTCTCATGTTCGGCCAGAAGAGCGTATCCCTGGCCCGTCTGTAACACGCCTCCCCACCAATGTGGCTAGCGTGTATGCGTTTGAGCAGCTCAGATCTCATGGCTTTTGGTATGACGACGCACTGTCCCCTGTACAACGCTCCGTCTTGAACATTCAGCTCGTCTCTGAAGGGCCAGTATTCCCGCACTGCCAGCGGAGTGTCCTCTTTAAAGTCTGGCCAGCCACTGAGGATCACAGATGCCAGCTCCTGAAGCACATCATCCGTCTCTGTGTGCTGCACAATCTGGTGGAATCTGAAAGCCGTAACGTCCAGGTGCTGCGCCTGGTCCAGCTGTGAATACCCGGCCTGGGTGCTGTTCACGGCGCACACAGCATGCTGCACGTACGGGGTGTCAGACCCACGGCACGGGGGCGTGGCCCTGCTCAGAGTGTCGCTGACATACATCTCGGGGCCCGGCTTGTACACAACATCCAGATTGTAGCTTTGCAGCTGCAGCAACATGCCTTGGAGACGTTTCGGTGCGCTCAGGAGGGGCTTCTTGAATATTGTGATAAGCGGCTTGTGGTCTGTTTCTGCAGTGATAGCCTCCCTGCCATACAGGTACTGGTGGAATCTCTGGCAGGCAAAGACTATGCTCAAACACTCCTTCTCAATCTGAGCGTAGTTTTGCTCTGTCGGCGTTAGTGCCCTCGATGCAAAAGCCACCGGCTGTCCCCCTTGTAACAAACAGCCCCCCAGCCCGGTCATGCTGGCGTCGCTCTGGACCGTGACAGGCTTTGTGATATCATAGTACTTGAGGTCGGGCGTGCAGGTGACCATACGCTTCACTCCGCACACTGCATCTTCGTGTTTGGGAAACCAGTGCCACATGACGTCCTTATCCAAGAGCCTGCGGAGCAGCTCACAGACCTCCGAGAGCTTTGGCAGAAACTTTGCAAGGTACGTCACGAACCCAATAAAGCGCTGCACTGCTTTCACGTCGGTGGGTGTCGGCATTTCCAGCACGGCCCGTGTCTTCTCTGGTTCGATTTTCAGTCCCTCCGAGGACAGAATGTGGCCGTGGAAGTGTACGGCTTTGAGCTTGAACTGTAGCTTGCGTTCACTCAGCCTGAGTCCCACTGCTCTGCATCGTTCCATGAGAGCACTCAAGTTTCTGTCATGGTCCAGTTCGGCCTCGGCATCCGTATCGCCACACCCGACCACCAGGATGTCATCCGCAATCGGTTCGATGCCGGCCAGGCCCGATAGCAGCTCGTGTTGCTTGCGCTGGTAGATCTCAGGCGCTACTGAGACTCCGAAAGGGAGCTTGAGCCATCTCATCCGACCCCACGGTGTCCAGAAGGTCGTCAGACGGCTGCTCGCGTCGTCAAGCTTGCACTGTAAAAAGGCAACACGAGACTAGATGCATTGCCAGGGAAGACATTAGATGTGACCATTTCTTAATGTTCTTGCTCTGTACAGAAAGTATGCAGCAACTTCAAAAAGTACATTTGAGGTACACACACTGTCACATTCTGTGCTTCATGTGTTGTGTAGACAGGCATACCCATGCACACACAATTGTAGCCAGTGTTATTTCAGAATTATTTGAGATTTTTCAGACATAATACTGTATTTCGACAGTGACAGTGAAAATAGTGTACATTCCGTCCGTGTTTTGTGATTCAGCATTTGCAGACATTTTTAAGAGATGTATTTCATAGCTATTGGCGAAAACAATCTTAGTTTGGTTCTTTCATTTCTATTCTTGTTCATCACCTGTATTTTCTTTACAGCTTTGATTATACAGTTTTTCTCAATTGCTAAAACACATTTCACAAAACTTCCCTCCATTTTCCCAAAACTCTAAACACAACAGACTTTTCTAAAGCTACATAAGCAAAACCACACCTTCTCTCTTCAAAACTCAAACTTTCACACCAAAACAGCTGCTCAAAGCCTGCAAAAATGTAAACACTATATGCATATGACAGCTGACAGGAGGGAACAGACCCCAACGGGGCTGGCATGGGTTAGCTACCCGTGTTGGCAGGAGCCTTTCACTACACAGTGACTTGGTTCCACCCAACTATGGCTACGAAAAGTTCAAAAGGAAAAACACCCCTAGAGTCTGCGAGAGCGGGGGCGGAAGATGACTCATCGGCGGATCACACGGTAACAGACCCTGGAACGGAAATGACAACGAATCAAATGATCAGCACGGTAGTTGACGGAGTAACAACACTGGCAGGACACAAGCTACAAAGCTGCATCTGTGGCTGGAAAAAGATAACATCAGAGAAGGGTCTCAAGATCCACCAGGGCAGGAAAAAGTGCCTAAGAGAGCTTAGCGAGGTGCCTCGCATTGACCACTACTTCCTCAGAGGTAGGGCAAATCAGTCGAGTGAAGCCCAGTGGCAGGATATTCACCACAGTCCACAGGGTATCAGAACCCCAGACGAAGCTCAACCAAGCACAGATCCATCAACGGACATGAGTCCAGAGCCTATCCAGCCACAGACAGCAGTAGAGAGGAAGATGAATGGACGGAAGCCTCAAATCTTGTGGCCTAAAGCCTGCCAGAAAAAGGAGTGGGAAAACACTGACACAGACCTTGTCCATCTTCTAGAAGGTCTGAAAGGGGGCGTGGAAAGAAAGCTGGACAGGATTGGAGAGATCATTTACAGCTATGGAGCAGAGAGATTTGGGGTGAAAAGTAAGAACCATGGGACACAGAAGGAACCATCAGCCCATCTCAAGTCCAGGAGACAACAAGAGATTGAAAGACTTGTGAAAGAAAGAAGGTGCCTGAGAAAACAGTGGAAGAAGGCCACAGAAGTGGAAAGGAAAGGACTTGAGGCACTACAGGCCGACATCAAGCAGCGTCTTGCAACACTGCGAAGAGCAGAATGCTTGAGAAAGCAACACAAGAAGAAAGAGCGAACGAGGACTGCCTTCTACAGAGATCCCTACAAGTTCGTCAAAGACCTCTTTGTCAAGGAGAAAACGGGTACCCTCAAAGTACCCATAAGGGAACTAGAGGAGCACCTGAGGAAGACCTACTCCGACAACCAGAGGCATGTGCCAGCCAGCATTCCGGATGACATGCCACCAATCCAACCACCTGAGCACCAGATGGAAACAAGGCCCCCTACATGGAGCGAAGTTGAGAGCACAGTAAAACGGGCAAGAACAGCCTCAGCCCCTGGGCCCAACGGCGTTCCATACAGGCTATATAAGAACAGTCCAGGCGTCTTGAAATACCTCTGGAAGCTAATGAAAGTGGCATGGGAAAAGGGAATCATACCAATTTTGTGGACAGCGTTCAACTTCTTCCAAGTCCCAGAGGGCATCACAAGGCTCGTCAAAGCCTACTTCCAGGACCTCCAGTTTTGTGTTACAGCACAAGCCAGTACAACTGCATGGCAGCACCTCGAGATAGGCATAATGGCGGGCTGCACCATCTCTCCACTGGCGTTTACCATGGCAATGGAGCTCATTATTCGAGCATTCCGATGGGTCGTTGGAGGGGAACGGTTGAAGAGCGGGCTGCGTCTTCCTCCAATCAGGGCGTACATGGATGACATGACGACAATAACAACAACAAACGCATGCACCAAACGCCTGCTGGATAAACTCCAGGGAAACATCAAATGGGCACGAATGGAGATTAAACCCAGCAAGTCCCGCAGTATCTCCATTGTCAAAGGCAAGCTCGCCAATGAGAGGTTCCACGTCAACAACGAGCCAATACCAACAGTTCTGGAGAAGCCTATCAAAAGCCTTGGCCGCTGGTATAGCGCAGAACTCAAAGACTCGAAGCAGGTGGAACAACTCAGGCAGGATACAATCAGTGGCCTCAAGCAGATCAACAACACTGCTCTCCCTGGGAAGCTGAAGCTGTGGTGCTTTCAGTTTGGGCTGCTGCCCCGTCTCATGTGGCCAATTTCCATCTACGAGGTCACACTATCCCATGCCAACCGGCTGGAGAGACTGGTGAATGCACAAGTGAGGAAGTGGCTTGGACTGCCGAGAGGCCTTAGCAGCATAGGCCTGTATGGCAACGGAGCCCTCTCCCTACCAATCTCAAGCCTGGTGGAGGAGTACAAATGTGCCAAATCAAGGCTGGAAATGACTCTCACAGAATCCCGGGATCCATTCGTCAGAGGTGCTGCTCCGATCCTAGCAACGGGGAGGAAATGGAAGCCATCTGCAGCAGTTGCGGTGGCAAAGACCGCCCTCAGACACCGGGATATAGTGGGGCATGTCCAACATGGCAGAGGGGGCCTTGGTTTGGAAACAACAACACCCACATGGCAAAAGGCTACTCCAACCGAACGGCGGAAGATGGTGGTTGAGGAGGTGCGCCACCAGGAGGAAGCAGCCAGGTGCGCCAAGGCAGTCTCCCAAGCCCAGCAAGGCCGCTGGATGAAGTGGGAGAGCGTGGAGAGGAGGAAAATCACATGGAACGAGCTGTGGAGCATGGAGTCTAATAGGCTAAGTTTCATCATCAGAGCCACATATGATGTCCTGCCCTCTCCTACCAACCTACATCTCTGGTATGGAGAGGACCCAGCCTGTCTCCAGTGTGCAGCCCCAGCAAGCCTCAAACACATCTTGGTGGGTTGCAAGACCAGTCTAACTCAAGGAAGATACACCTGGCGCCACAACCAAGTGCTAAAGTGCTTGGCTGCCGAACTTGAGCACAAGAGGGTAACCACCAACGCCATGCCTCTAAATGCCCAGACTACCTTTCCACGGAAAACAATCTTCATCCGGGAAGGGGAGAAACAGCGGACCAAGCCATCACCTCCAGACTCAGGCCCACTGAACGCAGCCCGGGATTGGGAAATGCGGGTAGACCTCAGCCAGAGGCTCACATTCCCACCCGAAATTGCAGCGACCAACCTGCGCCCAGACCTAGTCCTCTGGTCCAAGTCCTGCCGGCGTGTCTTCATCGTAGAACTGACGGTCCCATGGGAGGAGGCCATCGATGAGGCATTCGAACGGAAGAGGCTGCGGTATGCCAACTTAGCAGTCGAAGCAGAGGGGCGGGGCTGGAACGTGAAGGTGTGGCCAGTGGAGGTGGGCTGCAGAGGCTTTGTAGCCAGCTCCACCACAAGGCTCCTGAGGGCAGTAGGGATCAGAGGACAGGCCCAACGGAAGGCAATTAAAGAACTGTCCACTGCAGCAGAACGGAGCAGTCACTGGCTGTGGCTGAAACGTAGGGACCCAACATGGGCTCCCAAATGACCACGTGGTGCCACCGTGCGACACACACCCAGGCCTGATCAGCCTGTGGTGGGCCAACCTCGGCAGAGGGTGTCTTGTGATAAATGGCCGAAACACCCAATGAGGTCGGGGACCACAACTGAAGATGTGTCGTACTGGTGGCACCACGTGATCATTGCCAAATTCCACTCCACCCAAGAGGACATCTCCAACTCCACTCAGTCAATTGTTGTGCTAATTATTTAGGGATTTTAACATCTAGTCCTATTAAGAATCCTGCATCATTACAGACTACAACAAAACAACTGAAAACACAATGTTCAGTGTGTGAGAATGTTCTTTTTTTTCACAACTGCCAAAGCACATTTTTAGAAACCTTACAGTATCTGTTCTCAGAATATAATCACTGTAGAGTATTGGGCATTCATAGATGTGTGTGTGTTTCATATGAACAATATGTAAATCTACAGAAAATACAGTATGTATGTTACGGTACATGTGGGAATACGGTACATGTGGGAAAACTAGGGTTAGGGTTAGGTGCTAGGGTGACTTAGCACCCTAACCCTAACCCTAACCCTACCCCTAATCCTAACCCTAACCTTAACCCTAGCACCCTAGCACCTAACCCTAACCCTAGTTTTCCCACATGTACTGTATTCCCACATGTACCGTAACATGTACACTACTGTACTGTATCACAACTCAATGCAAACACTACAGAGGATCCATTACACACAACAATACTCACTGAAAACAATGTTCAGGGTGTGATGTTTTATTTATTTATTTATGGAACTATACCACACACACACACACACACACCACAATCATTTGCAACAAGTGTCTTAAATTTTGAGTCGTTATGTTTAATGAATGAAGCCAGGTGTGTTCATTGTGTTCAAATTTTGCTGACTGTGGCAAGCATTTTGCATCACATGAGCTTTAATTTGAGAATTTGAGCAGAGTTTTTTGCAACTTGTGTTTTAGCAAGACAAAATGTGTTTAGACTTATGAGAAAAGGAGGATTGTGTTTTGTGAATTGTGTCTTCATGTGAAATGTGTTTATGGTTTTGGCAAATGGGAGCTAGTTTTATTAAATGTGTTTAGAGAACTGGTCATTTGGTTTAGAGAATTGGCTTTTGTGTTTTAGCAATTGGGAAAAACTGTAATTAGATCAATGTGAAAGTCAATTGAGAATATAAGTTCAAAATAAATGTAATAAGGATGCTTAGTAACTAGCTAGATAAACATTACCACTAACTCTAAACTAGCTTGCTAGCTAAAGTTACCTGAGGTAACTTACCTCTAAATATGGATCTGACTGGGGCTAAGTTAATTTATTTGAGGGGGTAAACACACACTTTATTTGTTTTTTTGCTTTGAACAAATTACTTACCAACAAGGCATCTGCCTATGGTCCTAGCGGTCACCAGCAACTAGACTCACTCACTGAACATGTGACTACCGGTACAGAGATGTGTGAAACCTGGACATAAACAAAACCTTCCAAAAGGGTTTAGGCAAGGCAAGTTTATTTGTATAGCACATTTCATACGACAAGGGCAATTCAAAGTGCATTATATGCACACATTATATAAAGACAATAGCCTACAGTAAGAGGAGTAAGTAAGATTTGTATGTATTGTATGTGTTATTATCCATATTCTAAAGGCTTGCTTAGATTAGTTTTAGATTAGTTTTTACTGATTAGATTTCTATTCTGGAAAAGTCTGTATATTTTACAGATTACAATACAAATTATATATAATGTATAACCCTAACCCTAACCCTAAACCCATGGATGGGTACATTTATTGTTTTAAGAATTTTTAAGTTTAAATATACAAATGATACATTATCTACTTAAAATAGGCATTTTCCCAGACTTTTCTAGGGATGTATAGGAATAAAAAAATCACATCTAGAATTTGCCCACCCAGATGGTAATGAAATGTTCAGGTAATCTTGGCTGAGTGCTTTACCACGTCACGCGCAGTATCAACCAATGAAAATGCGTAGAGTGCGTCTAAGATACGCCCCTATATTTGCATACACATCTGACAATGACAAAGACAAACTATTCTATGTGAATAGCTAGGTGAAAACAACATTGTCTTTCGCTTTATCAGTAATGTATGCATTATCAGTAATGTATGCAGCATGTTGTCCACGCCCCTGCGCATTTTCATTGGTTGATACTGCGCGAGACGTGATGAAGCCCTCAGCCGAGAGCAGACACTCCATTCCACATAGCATGTTTTTAAAATTAAAAAAAGGGTTAGGGCATATGAATCATAGTGGAGGTATGATATATGGCATATATATGGCATATATATATATATATTCTTTGGTGGAAAGGCATTTTTTAAAGCCATTTTTAGTCACCACAAGTCTGTTCAAACCCAGGCAGCGAGACCAGCAGGAAAACACAACTAGATCTTCTATAATTCTAACTGGATAGTACTTCGTTTCCAGTCATAGTCAGCTAGATTGCTTACTTAGCTACTTAGTAATTGTTTTCAGAATTTTTAAGTTTAAATATACAAATTATACATTATCTACTTAAAATAGGCATTTCCCCAGACTTTTCTAGGGATGTATAGGAATAAAAAAATCACATCTAGAATTTGCCCACCCAGATGGTAATGAAATGTTCAGGTACTCTTTTGAAACACACTTCTCCCTTAATCCAGGACACCTTGTGCATATTCTACCCACAAATAGAGTGCTTTATCCCGCATATTTAATAAAGTTACATCATTGACAAAGTTCCAGGCTGGGTCTTATCGATGGTTTGCTGTGCTGGGCTGTCACTACCATTTTCACCCACAAGAGTGCAGCGTCTAGCCATTTATGGAGGCCTACATCGACTGAGAGCAGCAGTTCCAATTCACTTTTTACCCCAATATAGAGTGCCATATGCCCCCAATAAAGTTAGAATTCATTGAAAAAACACTTCTCCCTTCAAGCAGGACACCTTGTGCATTTTCTACCCACAAATAGAGTGCTTTATCCCGCATATTTAATAAAGTTACATCATTGACAAAGTTCCAGGCTGGGTCTTATCGATGGTTTGCTGTGCTGGGCAGTCACTACCATTTTCACCCACAAGAGTGCAGCGTCTAGCCATTTATGGAGGCCTACATCGACTGAGAGCAGCAGTTCCAATTCACTTTTTACCCCAATATAGAGTGCCATATGCCCCCAATAAAGTTAGAATTCATTGAAAAAACACTTCTCCCTTCAAGCAGGACACCTTGTGCATTTTCTACCCACAAATAGAGTGCTTTATCCCGCATATTTAATAAAGTTACATCATTGATAAAGTTCCAGGCTGGGTCTTATCGATGGTTTGCTGTGCTGGGCAGTCACTACCATTTTCACCCACAAGAGTGCAGCGTCTAGCCATTTATGGAGGCCTACATCGACTGAGAGCAGCCGTTCCAATTCACTTTTTAGCCCCATATAGAGTGCCATATGCCCCCAATAAAGTTAGAATTCATTGAAACACACTTCTCCCTTCATCCAGGACACCTTGTGCATATTCTACCCACAAATAGAGTGCTTTATCCCGCATATTTAATAAAGTTACATCAACAACAATGTTCCAGGCTGGATATTATGGATGCTTTGGGTCATGGTACTGTTGCTCACGGCCATACTAGCCTGAATACGCCCGATCTCGTCCGACCTCGGAAGCTAAGCAGGGTTGGGCCGTGTTAGTACCTGGATCTTGGCTGAGTGCTTTACCACGTCACGCGCAGTATCAACCAATGAAAATGCGTAGAGTGCGTCCAAGATACGCCCCTATATTTACATACACATCTGACAATGACAAAGACAAACTATTCTATGTGAATAGCTAGGTGAAAACAACATTGTCTTTCGCTTTATCAGTAATGTATGCTTTATCAGTAATGTATGCAGCATGTTGTCCACGCCCCTGCGCATTTTCATTGGTTGATACTGCGCGAGACGTGATGAAGCCCTCAGCTCTCGCCTCAGATTTTAAATCCTCAATTTTGGCCGCCATTGGCTAAAATCTGTAATTTGGCTCTACAAGTGTTAATATGTCATTTTATGAAGTTTTTATATGTTTTCAGGCGAGAAAGTAACCATATATATTCACAAAATGTGTCCAGTTTATCAAAATAACCCGTTTATATATCTGATCTGACGTTTTTTCCACCACTTCTGTGGGAAACTTCGCTAGCAACACGAGTAGAGCTTTGCATCTGCATCGCACGCTGAAGTACGTCAAGTCCATCCCACCAGGTTGCGCCAGAACGGTGGGTCACGGTCCGCGGTGTGCACGGAGAGTTATTGAGTCAACTGGTATTGTGGTTATCACCAAGTTCTCCCATACAGTGCTGATGGACTAGTATAGACCATTGCCGACATGTGTGAAAGGGGACAACACGGGAATAGCTTGGGATGTCATAGACATAGTTTGGGATTCCATGGAAATTATAGGGAGAAAGACGCTGTGAGAGAACGGGGCTATAGACTCTCTTACCCGTCTGTGGTAATAACAGTGTCGCTGCTTTCATACGTCACGCGTGGTATCAACCAATGAAAATGCGTAGGGGCATGGACAACATGCAAGATACGCCCCCATATATTTGCATACATTACTGATAAAGTGGAAAAGAAAGAATGAATGTGGAAAAGAAAGAATGAATGTGGAAAAGAAAGAATGAATGTGGAAAAGAAAGAATGAAAGAATGAATGTGGAAAAGAAAGAATGAATGTGGAAAAGAAAGAATGAATGTGGAAAAGAAAGAATGAATGTGGAAAAGAATAAATACATATAGAAATGTATTGCGGTATACTGTGTGTATTTGTATGTGTATTTGTTCATACATTCATTTATGTGTCTATATATTTATTGTTAATTTTGGCGGACTTGGTCCTCCATACAATGTTAGCACCGTTGTCTAGTTAGAGACAGGAGAGTTTGTGCTCATCTGATTCCCAGTCTGCCAAAGCTGTTTGACTCCAGGACCTCTGCAGGTGTATCAGCAGTGTGACTCTCAGGTACGTGTCTGGTTTCTAAGCAGCTAGCCTGCAGAGTCCAGTCAGGTACATGTCTGGTTTCTAACCACCTGGCCTGCAGAGTCCAGTCAGGTACATGTCTGGTTTCTAAGCAGCTAGCCTGCAGAGTCCAGTCAGGTACATGTCTGGTTTCTAACCACCTGGCCTGCAGAGTCCAGTCAGTGGCTGTGTAGTGGAGGTCAGACTCGTAGGGAGTGGTGTTGGAGCTTGACCACATGTCAGCTGTAGCAGAGTAGAAGGGGATGTTTTTTACATCATTGAGGATGTCACCCTTCACTTTCTCATACACATTAGGAATGGCAGTTTTAGATATGGAAGTCTTACTAGGCAACTCGTATTGTCCATCAGAAGAGTTCAGCATGTCTTTAAATGCTGGCTTCTCCACTGTATTGAATGGCCGCATCTCTTTTGCCATGTAACGCGTCAACGTTGCCCGGGAGCGCGCGCCATTTGGGACTGTCCCGGTTATACTTCGTCCGTTGGCTTAACGACTCAGCAAGACCCAGCTGTCGGGAGGGACGAGCCACTGCAGCGGCACTGAGCGATTTGTTGACGACAGCAAATTGGGTGGGATGGTGACTTTTTAGATGTTGTTTCAAGTTAGTTGTGTTTGCATTTTTTACAGCGAATTTTTTCAATTTCGGCAAACTGACTCATCCACATTTGCGGGTTCTCCTCTCTGATTCGGCTTCAAATCCAAAGTGTTCCCAAATGGGTGCGGTCGTGTCCTGTTTTGCGACAAGCTCCATCTCTCTGCTGTAGACTGCTGTGTTTGTCTCTCTACTGTAGACTGCTGTGTTTGTCTCTCTACTGTAGACTGCTGTGTTTGTCTCTCTACTGTAGACTGCTGTGTTTGTCTCTCTACTGTAGACTGCTGTGTTTGTGTCTCTACTGTAGACTGCTGTGTTTGTCTCTCTACTGTAGACTGCTGTGTTTGTCTCTCTACTGTAGACTGCTGTGTTTGTCTCTCTACTGTAGACTGCTGTGTTTGTGTCTCTACTGTAGACTGCTGTGTTTGTCTCTCTACTGTAGACTGCTGTGTTTGTCTCTCTACTGTAGACTGCTGTGTTTGTCTCTCTACTGTAGACTGCTGTGTTTGTCTCTCTACTGTAGACTGCTGTGTTTGTCTCTCTACTGTAGGCTGCTGTGTTTTTCTCTCTACGTGTAGACTACTGTGTTTGTCCATCTCTCTAGGCTACTGGTGTAGACTTTTACCGCTCGAAAGCCGATTTGATGTACTGTACTGCGCGGTGTCCTTTGATAGGACAGCTCCTGTTCTATCTCGCTACTATCTTGTTTATGACGTTGAACCCAGTGTGCGCTCCGGCGAATTTACAAACGCGGCCAGAATATGCACAAGGGAATCCCCGATCGCCACCGCTAAAGGTTTAACACCACGCTAACTTGAAAAAAAACATCTACTCAATCAAGAACGATGGCTAAAAGTTACACGACTAACTAACAACTAATTATTAACGTTAACACATTTGTCATCTTGCCAGTGATGGAGGCTACTGTATGGAGAACATCTGAATGTTTCAGTAACTGTCCCAAAAATGTTAACATTAACGGGAGCTTGGTGAACTTGTTTACCGGTAACTTGCTTGTTGGACTCGCTAGCTTGTTATGTTAATCTAGCCTATTCAGCCTCCCAGGTATGTTCTTTATGCTATTGTGTAGCTGAATAACTGTTAATGTGTTACGTTAACATACTGGACACCTATTCAGCCTGTTGTTCTGTGTGCTATTGTGTAGCTGAATAACTTGCCTTTCCAGATTAAATGGCTGTTCTTGGTCTTGGATTTTGTGAAATAAATGTCTAAATAAATGCGACTTATATATGTTTTTTCCTCTTCATGACGCATTCTTTGACTGATGCGACTTATACTCCGGAGCGACTTATAGTCCGGAAAATACGGTAGTGTTCTAGTTAACTAGGTAGCAGTGGGGATTACTCACCCAATCCGTTGTTGCAGTATTTTGACTTGACTTGCGAGTTTGTGTTGTGATTCTCAATAACGTTGAATTGTAGTTCCATGTTTCAAAAGAAAAGTCTGAACATTTTGATTGGTTGCTGATATGAGGACCAAAGCATTAGAACGTGTCATACCAAGTTCTACCTACATGCATGGCACACATAGATAACACTGTAGAGGGGTTTCAAGTAGGGTTGGCCGATTTCCAATTTTTATATTGTTGAACTGTTCCCAAATAAAACCCTGGTTTTCAGTTAAACCGCAGACACGTCCACATTCCCCTCCTCACACGGCCAGGGAGTGCTCCTTCTGCAGAGGGCATTGTCGTCGCCCCATACTGGCTCTCTAGGTTTTGCCTTTTGGGTGGTTTGGTAACCCTAGATGATCTTCCTGATGATACGTTGGTGCTTTTTAGGGTTTTTAAGTACATTTGTATGTAAGTAAGTAAGTAAGTAAGTAAAGCTTTATTTATATAGCACCTTTCATACAAGAAATGCAGCTCAAAGTGCTTTACAACAGGAATAAGAACATAAAGTGAATATAAAAACATATACAAGCATAGAATGAATATAAAAGCAGGGGAAAACAGTCAAAAGAAAAGGTAAAGATTTACAGACTACTATAGACTTTATCAATAGACTTCTTATAGACTTTATTGATAGACTTCTTATAGATTTTATTGACAGACTACTATATACTTTATCAATAGACTTCTTATAGACTTTATTGATAGACTTCTTATAGACTTTATTGACAGACTACTATAGACTTTATCAATATACTTCTTATAGACTTTATTGATAGACTTCTTATAGATTTTATTGACAGACTACAGTGGGCAGGTGCAGATAAGCTAGTTGAAGGCTATATTGAAGAAGTGCATTTTTAGCTTTCTTTTAAAAATATTTAGTGAGCTGGCTTCCCTGATCTCTAAAGGTAATGTGTTCCAAAGCTTTGGGGCATAGTTGGCAAAAGCTGCGCTCCCGATCTTCTTCTGACTGTTGCTGGGAACCTCTAATAAACCTGCGATAGATGATCTTAGTGTTCTTGAGGGTGCATAATTGGCAAGGGAATTAGCAATGTACTTTGGGCCTCACCCATTAAGGGCTTTGTATATAAGGAGGAGGACCTTAAAATCAACCCTACATGTTACTGGCAGCCAGTGCAGAGTAGCTAGGACAGGAGTAATGTGCTCTCTCCTCTTGGTTCTAGTTAGAAGTCGAGCTGCAGAGTTTTGAATGAGCTGAAGTCTTGCAGTCGTTTTTTTAAGAAGGCCAGTAAAAAGTGTGTTACAGTAATCGAGCCGGCTTGAGACAAAGGCATGAATCAGTTTTTCAGCATCTTTTTGGTTTATAAGTGGTCTTACTTTAGCAATGTTTCTAAGGTGAAAGAATGATGTTTTCGTCACCTTGTTAATATGGGACTTGAAGCTTAGGTCTGAGTCGAAAATAACACCTAGGGCCGGTTTCACAGACAAGGCTTAAGCCTAGTCCTGGACTAAATCACACTTTCAATGTAAAATCTCCATTGAAGATGCTTTTTAGTCCAGGATTAGGCTTAAGCCTTGTCTGTGAAACTGGCCCCTAGACTTGTAACCTCAGGTTTAATCCATGATGTCAGTTTCCCTAGATTATTAAGCAGCATATCCCTCTTTGCTTTAGGGCCGATCAGTAGGACTTCAGTTTTGTCCTCGTTTAGCTTCAAGAAGTTATTGCTCATCCATTTATTTATTGCTAGAAGACAGTTGGTAATGGAGTCTATAGCTGAAGTATCATTTGGTTCAGCAGAAATGTACAGTTGCGTGTCATCGGCATAGCTGTGCAGTGTTTCCTCCAGGAATCGTTACATTAGTGGCGGAGAGCCCTGGGAGAGCCCTGTCCGCCCTGTCCGCCCTGTCCGCCCTGTCCGCGCGCTCAAAACAACCACCTCATTTCAACCAAAACTAGAGGGAGGATGGCAAAAAAAAAATATATATATACAAAATATAAACTTGTGACTGACAGTCACATACACACACACACAAAGATCATCAGCTATAATATAATACGAAGTAATAATAATAATACATTTTATTTATATGGCGCCTTTCATGGCACTCAAGGTCGCCGTACAACAACAAATCTAAAAACAGCCACAAAATTCAAAACACAAAATACATAGAAATATACAGTATAAAACATAGCCAGCAGCAGAGCAGCACGGGAAAAGCAAATCAACAGGGATTCGCCTGCGTAAACAGGTGGGTTTTGAGGTGAGTTTTAAATGAGATGATAGAGTCAATGTTCCTGATGTCGGGGGGGAGGGAGTTCCAGAGGCGAGGGGCGGAGCGGCTGAAGGCTCTAAACCCCATGGTGGACAGACGGGCTGGGGGGACGGTCAGGTTGATGGAGGAGGCAGACCTGAGGGACCGGGTGGGAATGTTGATGTGGAGGAGGTCGGACAGGTATGGAGGGGCGAGGTTATGGATGGCCTTGAAAGTGTGGAGAAGGATTTTGTAGTCGATGCGGTGTTTGATGGGGAGCCAGTGGAGTTGGTGTAGAATGGGGGTGATGTGACTGATGACAGGGGTTCTGGTGACAATACGGGCAGCAGCGTTCTGGACCAGTTGGATCTTGTGGAGGAGTTTGTGGGGGAGACCAAAGAGAAGGGAGTTACAGTAATCTAGGCGGGAAGTGACGAGGGAGTGGACCAGGATTGCGGCGCTGTTGGGAGTGAGTGAAGGGCGGAGGCGGTTGATATTACGTAGATGGAAGTAAGCAGACCGGATGGTGTTGTTGACGTGGGAGTGGAATGAAAGGGTGCTGTCGAGGACGACACCCAGACTCTTAACCTGGGGGGAGGGGGAAACCAAGGAGTTGTCTATGTTGAGGGTGAAACTGGGGTGCTTGGTGAGTGTGAATTTGGAGCCAATGAGAATTACCTCTGTTTTATTGCTGTTTAGTTTGAGGAGATTTGAAGTGAACCAGGATTTAAGTTCCTGTAGGCAGGCACAGAGGGAGGAGGGAGGGAGGGTGGAAGTGGGTTTGGAGGAAACGTAGAGCTGGGTGTCGTCCGCATAACAGTGGAAATGAATGTTGTATTTACGGAAAATCAGACCAAGTGGGAGGAGGTAGATGATGAAGAGGATAGGGCCAAGGACAGAGCCCTGGGGAACACCAGAGGAGAGGGGGGTCGGATAAACTGTATAAACTGTAGGGGCCAGAGAGATAGGAATGGAACCAGTGTAGAGGGGTGTCAGATATACCAATGGAGGCTAAACAGTTAAGGAGGGTGGAGTGCGATATAGTGTCGAAAGCGGCGCTCAGATCGAGTAGGATGAGGATGGATAAGAGTCCGGAGTCAGCTGCCATCAGGAGGTCATTTGTGATTTTGAGGAGGGCTGTTTCTGTGCTATGAAGGGGGCGGAAGCCAGACTGGAACTGTTCGTAGAGGTTATTGTTAGAGAGATGAGTATGAATCTGTAAAGCCACCACTTTTTCCAAGAGTTTTGAAAGAAATGGCAGGTTGGAGATGGGACGGAGGTTATTGAAGATGGGGTCTGAACCAGGTTTCTTCAGAATTGGTGTTACAGCTGCGGATTTGAGAGATGATGGGACAGAACCAGAGGTGAGGGAGGAATGGATGATTGTAGTTATCAGGGGCAGGAGAGAGGGGAGGGAGGCTATGACCAGGGAGGAGGGCAGGGGGTCAAGTTGGCAGGTGGATGGCTTGGATTTCCGGATGAGTTTAGATAAATCGGCAGCAGAGGGGAGATGGAAGCAGGAGAGAGGTACAGAGAGGGGGGGATGGGGAGATAGGGGAGATGGACAACTGGACATAAGAGGGGTCAGTTGCTGGTGGATGTTGGCTATTTTTGAGTTGAAAAATGACATCAGGGAGTTACAGTGGTCAGAAGTAGGCCTACATGAGAGCACAAAAGCGGCTAACGTTACTCATACTGTTTACTGTAGTGCCGAGAGACGGGAGTCGTAGGCGGCGTATCAAATGACAAAGCTAAAGTTTAATGAAGGACATGAACAATTGTCAACAACACACTCAAGCAGTAAATAGAACTGAATAAACAACAACTCGGTTACCACGCACTTAACTGTCCGTGCGGAACAATACTCCCAACCCATAGTTCCGTGCGTGAATTATGTCAACCCACCACATTACACAAGTAAAATCACAGTCAGATGGAGCATTCGGTAAACAGCTGAGTATCAGCTGAGTTAAAGAAAACCAACTCTTACCTTTAATGACACCCACATGAGCCCTGTTTTCCCGTACCTCTCCCATGTGTCTCTTATTGTCCAAATGTTCCCTGAATTTTAGCTGCATGTTTTTCCAGCATGTAATTCCGTTGTCAATAAAAAAATCAACTCCCCTTCTTTTCCCCTTGACAATACTGTGTCGTTGCTAAAGTGACGGCACATAAGAATCGTTTTTTTACTTGCTAATGTCTGCTGATACACCAACACAGCTGCTTGTTCTCCCGCTGTAGTTGTAGCTGGTGGTGGTGGTACCCCGCCATAAACGTTGTTAGCTGATCCACCAACTAGCTCCTTTGCTCCTGCCAGCCATGCAGTTTCGGATCGCTCATAGCCACTGCTAGCTTCAGCAATGTTTGACGTGTCTGGGACATCTTTTTTCTTGAAAAATCCATCCATCTGTCGCTGTTTTCGTTTAATTTTTCTAAGTTATTTAACGTGATATCTTATTTGTGCACCTAGCTAGCTAGATCAGCTTTTTGTATCTTTTAGATGGTTCACATTTAGACCAATCAGGAGTAGCCCTTGTGTCACGTCGTCAACTGAATGTTTAATGTCATTAATCAGATTTTGGATCAGCGGTTAGAGAGAGATGGGTGTGGATTTAGGTGCACTTTTAGTCAACATCCATTATAGCGCTGATCTAGGCTTCGCGCGTGTGGGTGCGATTAAGTCTGCAACATTGTAACATTGTAATTTACTGCTCCCTAAATCGGAACGAAATGTAGGTCTGAAAGCGGCCTAAATCTTGCTTCAATCTGGTTTTTTTCATAGTATCTCGCTACCTTTCTCGTTGTGCAGCCTGAGGGGAAATCGTGCACTTAGTGGACTGAATCAATTAGTGGCGGAGGAAATTCATTCGTGGCGGCCCGCCACCAATAAATGCATATAGAGGAAACACTGCTGTGGAAACATACATTGTGCTCTCTAATGATGTCCCCGAGTGGTAACATGTATAGTGAGAATAGTAGTGGACCAAGGCAGCTCCCTTGTGCGACTCCGAAATCGCTGTCATATTTCTCAGACACATGATCTCCAAGTTTGACATAGAACTTTCTCCCTGTAATGTATGTTCTGAACCAATTTAACACGCTGCCAGAAAGACCAACTAACTCTTCGAGACGATTGATTAGGATATCATGGTCGATCGTATCGAACGCTGCACTTAGATCTAATAGGACGAGAATTGAGACCTTATTAGCATCAGAGTTTAGTCTGAGATCACTCACTATTTTAGTAAGAGCAGTTTCAGTGCTGTGGTATGTTCTAAAACCTGATTGAAATTCCTCCATGACATTATTTTCTTTCAGAAAGGAGTTTATTTGTAGTGAAACTTCCTTCTCAAGTATCTTACTAATGAATGTGAGGTTGGATATCGGTCTGTAGTTTTTCAGTGCATCGGCGTCGAGGTTGGGTTTCTTTAATAGCGGTCTTACAACAGCTGTTTTGTAGGCATCTGGGAAGATGCCTGTTTGAAGCGACGTATTTATGATCTTCAGCACATGATTTGAGACACTATCAAACACCCGCTTGAAGAATGCTGTTGGTATAGGGTCAAGGCAGGAGGTGGAGGAATTAGATTTAGAGACTGTGTTACAGAGGTCCAGTAGTGTAATACAGGTGAATTCACTCATAGTTGCTGCTTTTGTTTTCCTGAGGTCGACTATGTTTGCGTCAGGGGTGATGCTGGCTCTAATAGATGTTATTTTATTATTAGAGAACAGTGCAAGCTCTTCACATTTTGTTGCTGACGGCTGCGGAGGGGGGGGGGCAGTGTTGATTAGCTTGTCAATAGTAGAGAATAACACTCTAGAGTTACTAGCGTTTTCTGTAATAATCATGGAGAAGTAATCCTTTCTAGCAAGGCGTATTGTTTTGTTGTAGGCAGTCATCGTGTCTTTGTAAATATCACAGTGAACTGTGAGCCTAGTCTTCCTCCATTTTCTTTCAGCTGCCCGACATTTCCTCTTGCTGTCATTAACACTGGTATTGCTCAACCAAGGGGAGATTCTATCAGTTGCCCGCTTCCTAACCTTTAGGGGTGCAGCAATATCTAACGTAGTTGATAGTGTACTGTGTAAATTTAGGGCCATCTCATGTAAAGAGTATTCGTCACTGCATGGCTCAATTGATCTCATAATGTTAGAAAACTGTGTTTCAGCATTGGTGTCTAGAGTCTTTTTTGAACTACCGTTTGTATTCTAGTCTTTGTTAAGATTAGGTTAGTATCAAAAAACACACAGTAATGGTCAGAGATAGCAGGCATTTCATGTACTGATACTTTATCAATGTTCAGCCCTGTTGTTATTACCAAGTCCAGGGTGTTGCCATGTTGATGCATAGCTTGATGTATGTGCTGTGTAAGTCCAAAACTTACACAGCACAAACCGTGTATGTACATTTTTATTTCAGTACTTATAGGGTACTGTTGTGTAAATAGTACCTACAGCAGGCAAGACTTACTAGAAGTTGGTGCGCAAAACGAGAGGACAGTAACAGCGGAGTTCCTGAAACAACAAAGGATTCCTCACGATATCGCCCGATCACCGGGAGAAGAATGGTACACAGTTCCGACCCTGAGGCGCAAACGTCGGCGTAGGGACCGCAAGCAACGACGGGGCTGCAGGGGAGGCCTGCTAGCTAGGCTGAGAAGGTGCCCGGACAAGCCAGCTTTGCCGAGTATATTCCTCTCTAACGTAAGATCTCTGGCTAATAAGATGGACGAACTGAGACTGCAGGTAGCTACCAACAACACCGTGGGGGATAGCTGTGTGATTATTCTCACAGAAACCTGGCTCAGCGCTTCCATTGTTGACTCTGCCGTCGCGTTGCAAGGCCGCTCTTTACACCGGGCGGACAGGACATTGCTTAGCGAGAAAACGCGCGGGGGCGGCTTGGTCATATCTACGAAGGACGGCTGGTGCTTAAACACAAAAACTGTAAGTAGCCACTGCTCCCCAGACCTGGAATACTTGACTGTTAAATGCCGACCCACATACCTCCCGAGGGAATTCAACACAGTGTACATAACAGCTGTTTACATTGCACCAAGCGCGGATGCTAGCTTAGCATTAGCCCGGCTACATGACGTCATCAGTGGTGGACAGAGCACAGATCCCCAGGCAATACACATAATAGCGGGGGACTTTAATCATGCTGACCTGAAGGTAGTACTACCCAAGTTTTATCAGCATGTTAAATGTGCAACAAGAGGAGATAACACACTGGACAAGGTATACACCAACATCAAGCTTGCCTACAAAGCCAGACCGCTAGCTCATCTAGGCATGTCTGACCACGTGTCCATCTTCCTGATCCCAGCCTACACTCCCATGAGGAAAAGTGCTCCCATCACCACTAAGACTGTCAGAACCTGGCCAGCAGGGTCCGCTCCACTGCAGATCTGCCTGAATGACACCTCATGGCAGGAATATGAGCATGAGGACCTGGAACAGTTCACGTCGTCGGTTCTGAACCACATAGTGAACTGCACCAATTCAGCCACCGTGGACAAACGTGTCCGGGTCTACCCCAACACGAAGCCATGGATGACTGAGAAGGTCCGACAACTGCTCAAGGAGAGGAACAACGCCTTCTCAGCGAAGGACAAACTGCTGTACAACACCACCAGGGCTAACCTAAACCGTGGCATCCGGGAGGCCAAGGCAGACCACAGAGAGAAGATTGAGGAATGCTTCCTGAGCAACGACTCCAGGCGGGTGTGGCAGGGGGTTCAGCACATGACAAACTTCAGAGCCAACAGGCTCACAGCCGCTGAGGGCGACCCCCTGCTGGCGGAAGAGCTGAACTCCTTCTACGCCCGGTTCGACGAGGGGCGAACGGAGGTAACCACAACACAAACACCACTCTCTCCAGCTCTCAGCAGCCTCACCCTCACAGAGCATGAAGTGAGACGCGTTCTGAAGGCGGTGGACCCCAGAAAAGCCTCAGGGCCGGACGGCGTCCTGGGACGGGTGCTGAGGGACTGCGCCGACCAGCTGGCCGGGGTTTTCACCAACATCTTCAACCAGTCCCTGTCCCAGGCCACCATCCCACCCTGCCTGAAAACCTCAACAATCATCCCAGTCCCGAAGAAAAGCACGGTGAGCTGCCTAAACGACTACCGCCCGGTGGCACTCACACCAATCATCATGAAGTGCTTCGAGAAACTGGTCCGGGCCCACATAGTCACATGCCTCCCGCCCAACCTGGATCCATACCAGTTCGCCTACAGAGCCCACAGGTCCACAGAGGACGCCATCGCGACGACTCTCCACTCCACTCTATCCCACCTGGAGAGGGGGAACCGCTACGCGAGACTGCTCTTTGTGGACTTCAGCTCTGCTTTCAACACTATCCTTCCAGACAGGCTAGTGACCAAACTACTAGTCCTGGGACTATCACACTCCATCTGCGCATGGATCAAGGACTTCCTGACTGACTGCCCCCAGAGAGTGCGGGTGGGCTCCCACACCTCCACAGCCCTCAGACTCAGCACTGGGTCCCCCCAGGGCTGCGTGCTGAGCCCCATCCTCTACAACCTCTACACCTACGACTTCACCCCCGTCCACCTCCATCATAAAGTTTGCAGACGACACCACCGTGGTGGGCTGCATCTCGGGGGGGGACGAGGCGGCGTACAGGGATGAGGTGGAGCAGCTGGGCAAGCTGTGCAAGGTTAACAACCTGCTGCTAAACCAGCTAAAGACCCAGGAAATCATCGTGGACTTCAGGAGGAAAAAATCTGAGGTCCAGCCCCTGCTAGTCGATGGAGGGAGCGTGGAGAGAGTCTCAACTCTCCGATTCCTGGGAGTGCACATACAGGAGGACCTGTCCTGGAGGACCAACACAGCAGCCATCATCAAGAAGGCACAACAGCGGCTCTACTTCCTGAGAGTCCTCAGGAAATACCACCTCAGACAGGAGCTGCTTGTGACCTTCTACCGCTGCACAGTGGAGAGCATCCTCACCTACTGCATTTGCGTGTGGTTCTCCAGCTGCACAGCCGCAGAGAGGAAAGCGCTACGGAGGGTCGTGAGATCGGCCCAGAAGATCATCGGCGCCCCCCTCCCCTCTCTGGAAGAGCTGTACAACACACGCTGCCTCAGGAAGGCCACCAAGATCTCCAGGGACCCATCCCACCCTGGGAACAAACACTTTGTTAGGCTGCGCTCAGGCAGGCGGTTCAGGACCATGTCCGCACGGACAAATAGACTGAAGCTCAGCTTCTACCCTAGGGCCATTCAGGCCCTGAACACAGCAAAGACCTAGGTTCTAGGCCCTGGACAATCTAGACAACTTGATGGCAGCTACCAGATTGTAAAACATAAGTGCAATATTGAAATACAACTGTGAACATTTCAAACCTGCTAACTGCGACACTTTAAATGAATGTGCAACAATACTATGTGCAATATGACAACCCTTGTGTACATAAGGTTCAGATATAGGAAAAGTTAGGATATTTATAGCATAGCATAGAGTACAGCACAGTGTTTTATAGTATAGTATAGTAGTATAGTATAGTAGATAGTGTACCTTTATTTATGTAAACCAGCTCTTTTCCCTTTTTTATTTTACCCTTGGCGCTCTTGTTTTTAGTCTTTTTCCAAGCACCAGGGGAGCCCCCCCTCCTAAATTTCGTTGTATGGTACCTGTACTGTATTAATGACAATAAAAACCATTCATTCATTCATCTTCCAGACATTTCACAAGTGACATTTGACACAAACTGACAAATGTACACAAACTCACAACAGTATAAAAACATCGCTCGTAAAACACCACTAAAATATGCTCGCTCGTAATGCCGCTTCTCTCTTCCTCAGCTCTCCACGAGCTTCGTGCTTTGAGTTACCGTAATAAACCCTATATGGGTAGAAAGCGCAGCTTCTCTGCCTTCAGGAACCGTTGGATTTTTTTATAGCACATATAGTTTAGGAATTACGGTAATGAGAACGTGTGCTGTCAGTTTTTAAGGATTAAAAGAGCATCGAACTAGAGTAGCGATTAATTTCTAATTTCACAGATTTGAATTGTCTCATATTTGTAGCGATATTTAACTGTGTTGCGATGCATCGTTACATCCCTACTGCTGAGTCTATGGAAGCAGCACTTGTTCTCATGTTGTTTCTAATCCTGTATATGTTCCTATTCTTACAGGACAGAGCTCCAACCCAGACTCAGACATGGAGCCCAGCTCCACCGCATCAGGAAGCCAGAAACAACACAGACAGAGGAGCTCAAGACAGAAGACTCACTCTTGTCTTCAGTGTGGAAAGAGGTTCAGTCAGGCAGGATCCCTAAAGATTCATCTGAGAATACACACAGGAGAGAGGCCATATCCCTGCTCCCTGTGTGGGCAGAGTTTCAGTCAGGCAGGACATCTAAAGAAACACAAGAGAATACACACAGGAGAGAGGCCATATCCCTGCTCCCAGTGTGGGAAGAGTTTCAGTCAGGCAGGATCCCTAAAGAGTCACCAGAGAATACACACAGGAGAGAGGCCATATCACTGCTCCCTGTGTGGGAAGAGTTTCAGTCGGGCAGATGAACTAAAGAGTCACCAGAGAATACACACAGGAGAGAAGCCATATGCCTGCTCCCTGTGTGGGCAGAGTTTCAGTCAGGCAGGACATCTAAAGAAACACCAGAGAATACACACAGGAGAGAGGCCATATACCTGCTCCCTGTGTGGGCAGAGTTTCAGTCAGGCAGGACATCTAAAGATTCACCAGAGAATACACACAGGAGAGAAGCCATATCCCTGCTCCCAGTGTGGGGAGAGTTTCAGTCGAGCAGAAAACCTAAAGAGCCATCAGAGAATACACACAGGAGAGAGGCCTTATCACTGCTCCCAGTGTGGGAAGAGTTTCAGTCGGCCAGATGAACTAAAGAGCCATCAGAGAATACACACAGGAGAGAGGCCATATCACTGCTCCCAGTGTGGGGAGAGTTTCATTCAGGCAGGAAACCTAAAGAGCCATCAGAGAATACACACAGGAGAGAGGCCATATCCCTGCTCCCAGTGTTGGAAGAGTTTCAGTGTTGCAGGAAACCTAAAGAAACACCAGAGAATACACACAGGAGAGAAGCCATATCACTGCTCCCAGTGTGGGAAGAGTTTCAGCCAGGCAGGATCACTAAAACTCCATCAGAGAGTACACAGAGGAGAGAAGCCATATCCCTGCTCCCAGTGTGGGAAGAGTTTCAGTGATGCAGGATCCCTAAAGAAACATCACAGAATACACACAGGAGAGAAGCCATATCCCTGCTCCCAGTGTGGGAAGAGGTTCAGTCACGCAGGATCCCTAAAGAAACACCAGAGAATACACACAGGAGAGAAGCCATATCCCTGCTCCCAGTGTGGGAAGAGTTTCAGTGATGCAGGACCCCTTAAGAGACATCAGAGAATACACACAGGAGAGAAGCCACATCACTGCTCCCAGTGTGGGAAGAGTTTCAGTCGGGCAGGATCCCTAAAGAGCCATCAGAGAATCCACACAGGAGAGAAGCCATATCCCTGCTCCCAGTGTGGGAAGAGTTTCAGTGATTCAGGATACCTAAAGATTCACCAGAGAATACACACAGGAGAAAAGCCATATCACTGCTCCCAGTGTGGGAAGAGTTTCATTCAGGCAGGACATCTAAAGAGCCATCAGAGAACACATACACTAGTTAACACGACTGCTCCCAGTGTGGGAAGTGTTTAAAGGAGGCAGGAGCGCTATAGAAGAAGGGGGAGGGGGACTGCTGGCTGCACCATCATATACTGCATGTATGATTTGCTTGTAGAGCGATTCAGGGAGAAGGTTGTGTCATGACTTGACGCAGTCTGTTTTAACCGATACCATCCAAAAGGCAAAGCCTCTTCTGGAGCCTCAGGGCCAAAACTCAGAGGCTAACCAACAGCTACTTCCCCCAGGCTAACCAACAGCTACTTCCCCCAGGCTAACCAACAGCTACTTCCCCCAGACTAACCAACAGCTACTTCCCCCAGACTAACCAACAGCTACTTCCCCCAGGCTAACCAACAGCTACTTCCCCCAGGCTAACCAACAGCTACTTCCCCCAGACTAACCAACAGCTACTTCCCCCAGACTAACCAACAGCTACTTCCCCCAGGCTAACCAACAGCTACTTCCCCCAGGCTAACCAACAGCTACTTCCCCCAGACTAACCAACAGCTACTTCCCCCAGACTAACCAACAGCTACTTCCCCCAGACTAACCAACAGCTACTTCCCCCAGACTAACCAACAGCTACTTCCCCCAGACTAACCAACAGCTACTTCCCCCAGACTAACCAACAGCTACTTCCCCCAGGCTAACCAACAGCTACTTCCCCCAGACTAACCAACAGCTACTTCCCCCAGACTAACCAACAGCTACTTCCCCCAGACTAACCAACAGCTACTTCCCCCAGGCTAACCAACAGCTACTTCCCCCAGGCTAACCAACAGCTACTTCCCCCAGGCTAACCAACAGCTACTTCCCCCAGACTAACCAACAGCTACTTCCCCCAGGCTAACCAACAATTACTTCCACCAGGCTAACCAACAGCTACTTCCCCCAGACTAACCAACAGCTACTTCCCCCAGGCTAACCAACAATTACTTCCCCCAGACTAACCAACAGCTACTTCCCCCAGACTAACCAACAGCTACTTCCCCCAGACTAACCAACAGCTACTTCCCCCAGGCTAACCAACAATTACTTCCACCAGGCTAACCAACAGCTACTTCCCCCAGGCTAACCAACAGCTACCTCCCCCAGGCTAACCAACAGCTACCTCCCCCAGACTAACCAACAGCTACTTCCCCCAGGCTAACCAACAGCTACTTCCCCCAGGCAATCAGGCTCATGAACAAGTACCCACTGTAGACAATTGACTATCATCCCCAAGCACACCCCATGTATACAGACTACCTAAAAATGAACCTCACAGCCACTTTACTACTTGAACTATCTATTTTATTTACTTAAGTCACACAATTTTTCCCGTAATCTCCCGAAGTCTGCAACCTGGGTGTCATCCTTGACTCCACCCTCTCCTTCCAGTCACACATCAAATCCGTCACCAAATCCACCGTCTTTCACCTCAAAAGCATTGCCAGACTCCGACCGTCCCTCTCTGACTCTTTGGCCGAAATCCTCGTCACCTCCCGCCTGGAGTATTGCAATAGAGTCCTGTTCAGGGTTCCCTGCAAAGCCCTGGACAGGCTCCAGTATGTTCAGGTACCCAGCAAAGCCCTGGACAGGCTCCAGTATGTTCAGGTACCCATCAAAGCCCTGGACAGGCTCCAGTATGTTCAGTTCACCCAGCAAAGCCCTGGACAGGCTCCAGTATGTTCAGGGTTCCCTGCAAAATCCTGGACAGGCTCCAGTATGTTTGTGGTTCCCAGCAAAGCCCTGGACAGGCTCCAGTACACTGCGTTCCAAATTATTATGCAAATTATATTTTTCTCAGATTTTCCTAAATAGTCGATGCAAATGACAATCAGTATAATTTTCAAGTCATCAACCGTTAGAGTATAATTCAAATTTTATTGAACAAACCTCCCAATGATAACAGTATTTTTTTTTTTTATAAAAAAACTCAAAATGCACTGTTCCAAATTATTATGCACAACAGAGTTTCAAAACATTTTATAGGTTGTAAAGAACTAAAAATGGTAATTTGATGAATTTAGGGTTAGGAGGTCATATTAGGAGGTCATATTTACTGAAATCAAAAGCTATTTCAAACAAAAACATCTTAACAGGTCAAGTTACATGTTAACATAGGACCCCTTCTTTGATATCACCTTCACAATTCTTGCATCCATTGAACTTGTGAGTTTTTGGACAGTTTCTGCTTGAATTTCTTTGCAGGATGCCAGAATAGCCTCCCAGAGCTGCTGTTTTGATGTGAACTGCCTCCCACCCTCATATATATTTTGCTTGAGGATGCTCCAAAGGTTCTCAATAGGATTGAGGTCAGGGGGAAATGGGGGCCACACCATGAGTTTCTCTCCTTTTATGCCTATAGCAGCCAATGACACAGAGGTATTCTTTGCAGCATGACAGTGGGCTCAGAAATACATGAAGACTAATTTCCAAACAGTCTTGTTTACTGATGAGTGCCGTGCAACCCTGGATGGTCCAGATGGATGGAGTAGTGGATGGTTGGTGGATGGCCACCATGTCCCAACAAGGCTGCGACGTCAGCAAGGAGGTGGCGGAGTCATGTTTTGACATCTGCAGCCTTGTTGCCCTGTGTGACATGTGATGAATCAGATCTATTAGCACACTTAGCTATGGCTAACTCTCTTGGCTTCATCACGGCCTGGAAACAGCTTCATGACCTGAGCGTGATGCTGTATGGGTGAGCAGAGGACAGAGGACACCGGTTCTCAGTACCATCATGGTGCTGCTTATGTTGCTGTGCGTAGTGAGAGAGAAGTGGTTTCTCTGAGTCATGTGTCCTCATATCATTTACTCATTTAATCATTTAATCATTTACTAATCATTTAATCATTTACTCATTTAATCATTTACTCATTTAATCATTTAATCATTTAATAATTTAATATAATTTGATATTTCAGACTTGCATTGTGTTTTTTATTTTTCACATGTATTAAATCCTTGAGTAGTTTGTGATGTGAATGTGTTGAATAATGTCATGATGTCATTATGTTATTCTCTCACCCAAGGGTTTATTTACAGGTTCAATGCACACACAGTATAGTCACATTCATAAATATTAACTACACACACACATGGTATAGTCACATTCATAAATATTAACTACACACACACATGGTATAGTCACATTCATAAATATTAACTACACACACACATGGTATAGTCACAATCATAAATATTAACTACACACAGTATAGTCACATTCATAAATATTAACTACACACACACACATGGTATAGTCACATTCATAAATATTAACTACACACACACACATGGTATAGTCACATTCATAAATATTAACTACACACAGTATAGTCACATTCATAAATATTAACTACACACACAGTCTAGATTTTTTTTTCTTTTTTTTTCCTAGCACCAGGGGAGCCACCCCTCCTAAATTTCGTTGTTTGGTACCTGTACTATAGCAATGACAATAAAGACCATAAAGACCATTCATTCATTCATTCATATAGTCACATGCATAAATATTAACTACACACACATAGTTACAAATCCATAACATGTTATGAATGTATCATAGTGATTTGCATCATATGATCATTTAAGGGGGGGTGATGTAATGGGTTTGACATGTATGGCATGTTGGCATTGTTGGGAGGGTCTGGTCCAGTCCTGTCCAAGGGCCCAGCTGCTCCAGGGCCTTGTGTTCATGGACAGTGAGGAACGCAGACTCCTTATCAATGTTGTGACTGTGTTGACCCAGTGTGCAGTGTGAAATGAAGACCTTGTCCAACATTGTTCCAATGTTCCCACACTTATGGAATGTGGCCTCCTATCTCTGTCGTGACGATGTTGACACTATATGAGAGATGTGTTGTGTGTGAGTGGCACTCCGTCTACCTTCAGTGGGCTGAGTCCAACTCGAGTTGTGAAAGATCATTTTCTTTATTAAATATTATACCAAGATTTAAAGCAAGTTCCTAATCTTGAGTGTCATTTTTTAATCCACAACAGTGATTTTCTGATTTGCTTGTTTGCATGTTCTGGATATTGCACCTTTTTGACATCTTTACATTTGGTTTCATATTTCTTTAAGACACATTAATGTTGTGTTTATAGATACACTATATTGTGAAGGATTAAACAAAATGATGTGTTGCACACACACTCACACACCAGTGGCGTAGCGCAAAATCCCGGGGCCCCCCCGCAAGGTGGCGGCGGGGGCCCTTTCGCAACGGAGTTAAAAAAAAAAAAAAAAAAGTGCGTTTTTTAGAGGCCGATGCGTTATTGACGTTGCGAAATTTCGCAATATGCACTCTACATTCTAAATGCTTGACTTAGCAAAAGGTACAAACAAGTGAGAGCAATAGCCTATAACTAAAACCAAATGGTAGACTACACTACATCAGTAGAATGTATTATAAGTAGAATAGTACAAGCTTTATTTCTTTTAACAAAGTGTGGTGTGCACAGCAGTGTGATATCTGTAAACATATCTGTAGACTCTCCGCTAAGGGTTGCCAGATGGGATTGAGAATTTCCAACCTAACCAATCTAAAAACGTCTAAATCCACCAAAAACCAGCCCATCTGGCAACCCTGTCTCCGCTGCAAGAGTCTACTTGTTGCGTAAAATTGGCCAGGGTTAGTCAAATCCTTTGTTGGACATCTCATATATTGGTATATTGTGGCATTTCTTTACTGTTTGCCATCTGGTCTAGGAATACCCAGGGAGACGCAGACAGCAGAAGTAGATTCGAATAGTAGAATAGAAAAAAGAAACAGCTATATATAGCCTAACCATGCTGAATTACAGTATGTACCTGTATGATGCACTGACAGCCTGTGACTGTGAACCTGGCCGGACCCTGCCCTTCTGCCTGAGTTTGAGTATGATGCTGCCCAAATAAATTTTATTGTTTAGTGCTGTACGCTTTCGTGGTATTATATTGTGTGAATTATCATCTGTATGTTGTTTTTCTTTCACTCGACTAACCGCCGAGATAATACTTGAGACATGTACTTCCGTAAACATACATTTTTTATTAGATTGTTTTACAATATCGGACCGACAGTCCCACATATAGCGGCTATAATGTCCGAATAGAGAATCTACCACCACCTAAAGAATGCTTATTGTACTTTGTATTGTATTTTCGCTTGCTCATTTTCCTTGTGTCTCGCTGCCTACGTGTGACGTCAAAGTCATGTTGCTATTGGATACGGCTAACTATGTATATATTTTTTAATATAGGCCTATATATTAAAATTAAGGTTGACACAATGAAGGGCCACTTATTTTCTTTATTTTATATTTTTTTAAATTATAAAAAATAAAAAAAAAGTTTGGATCCAATGTTAGGGGGCCCCCTAGTGGCTGGGGCCCCCCCGCGGTGCGTCGCTTGCGGGCCCGTCCGCTACGCCACTGTCACACACACACACACACACACACACACACACACACACACACACACACACACACAGGACAGCACCCCCCCCATGGTCTCTGCCTCTGGTAAGTTTCTGTTTCCCAGAAGTCAGGCGGAGATCTACTGGGTTTAGGAGCATTTCCGCCCCCTAGCGGCAGGACAGAGGAACGGACACACGAACGTCAGCGGCAGAGAATAATGTTGGAGCGCAACCCGAGGATAGAAATGTTGTTACTGTTCAACAACCCTCTGACTTGTTGTCCTGCTGTTATATTACTGTATTCACACAGACCAAGACATTTAACACCCAGACACAGGTCTGCACACGGGTTATGTGTTACTGTTCAACAACCCTCTGACTTGTTGTCCCGCTGTTATATTACTGTATTCACACAGACCAAGACATTTAACACCCAGACACAGGTCTACACACGGGTTAGGTGTTACTGTTCAACAACCCTCTGACTTGTTGTCCTGCTGTTATATTACTGTATTCACACAGACCAAGACATTTAACACCCAGACACAGGTCTGCACACGGGTTATGTGTTACTGTTCAACAACCCTCTGACTTGTTGTCCTGCTGTTATATTACTGTATTCACACAGACCAAGACATTTTAACACCCAGACACAGGTCTACACACGGGTTAGGTGTTACTGTTCAACAACCCTCTGACTTGTTGTCCCGCTGTTATATTACTGTATTCACACAGACCAAGTCAGCAGTCCCATTAAGACCAAGGTCTCTCTGACAAACATTATAAAACACAAACATGGAGCTGCAATGGAAATGCAGTCCTTTAAATCTCAGCTGACTCACTCTGACTCACTCTGACTCTCTCTGACTCACTCTGACTCACCCTGACTCACTCTGACTCTCTCTGACTCACTCTGACTCTCTCTGACTCACTCTGACTCACCCTGACTCACTCTGACTCTCTGACTCACTCTGACTCTCTCTGACTCACTCTGACTCTCTCTGACTCACTCTGTCTCACTCGGACTCACTCTGACTCTCTCTGACTCACTCTGACTCACTCTGACTCTCTCTGACTCTCTCTGACTCTCTCTGACTCACTCTGACTCTCTCTGACTCACTCTGACTCACTCTGACTCTCTCTGACTCTCTCTGACTCACTCTGACTCTCTCTGACTCTCTCTGACTCACTCTGACTCTCTCTGACTCACTCTGTCTCTCTCTGACTCTCTCTGACTCACTCTGTCTCTCTCTGACTCTCTCTGACTCACTCTGACTCTCTCTGACTCACTCTGACTCACCCTGACTCACTCTGACTCACTCTGACTCCTGCCGTATCTGTTTAGACGTGTTGTTCTGTTTGTCTGTTGGTTGTTTATTTTCTGTCTATTAATACTTTAGGAGAACCTTTACTATAAAGCACTTTGCTTTGTCATTATGTGCTATATAAATACATTTGATTGATTGATTGAATGAGTCCCTGTCAGAATCGAACAGAGTCGTTAGTGAACAGTTGTGATATATGCAGTGGACTATATGATTCTATAACCACTCTGTGAGGAGTTGATGTGTTGAGGTGTTTCTTTTTCGTTTGGACTAAAGAATGAAGCTGTCTTTGAGGACGTTCACCTCCAAGCGTGGAGAGAGATTTTATGAAAGAGTTTCTTGAGTTTCTCTGAGTTACTTCGGTGCGTCGATGAGGAAATGAATTGATAATGCAGTCAGTCAACTTTGCAATAAAACTATTCCCACTATTCCTCTGCAGAACTGTGACTGCTGATGGCTTTTCAAAAGGTTTCCTTACCATGACGTGTGATGTGGAGTTGATTATGGTTGGTTCAATGACTTTGGATAAAAGCGTCTGCTAAAGGACTTCAATGTTAAAATGAACGACAGTTTGGCCACTAGGTGGCAGTACTGCATTGTGGTAGTAGATTCTATTTCAGTTGACACAGAGAGTATGATACACAGTGTAATGGTACACTGGTACATCTAACATACCAAACACTTTGATCTTTTAGGTCTTGTGGAGAGTTTCTCTGTTGGCGGGTTGGGGTCAGTGGAATTTGACTGATTTATACTGATTCACTGACATGCAATCAACTTGTCAGTCAATTATTGGAGTTTGGTATGTTTGCTCTCAGCACAGGGTCTAGACACAGGGTGTCAGCCATATGCAGCACCCCTGGAGCTATTAGGGGTTAAGTGCCTTGCTCAAGGGCACATGCAGCTCCCTCCTGAGGCGGGGATCAAACCAGCGACATTCCGATTACTAGTCGGCCTCTCTAACCTCTAGAATGACTACCGCCACCCCTGTACTGTGGAGAGGTTCCCTGTACTGTGGAGAGGTTCCCTGTTGGGGCGTTGGGGTGCAGACAAACAGTTTCCCTGTTGGGGCGTTGGGGTGCAGACAAACAGTTTCCCTGTTATGTGTTCTAGTCTCACTAATGTGTTCTAGTCTCACTAATGTGTTCTATTCGATTAGATTTATTTGCATGTCATGCACAACAATGTGTGTGTGTGTGTGTGTGTGTGTGTGTGTGTGTGTGTGTGTGTGTGTGTGTGTGAGTGTGTGTGTAATAAAGTGATGATTTTACAGTGGCTTCAATAGTGCAAAGATGCTGTGTAAAGTACGATGATATGAAATGCAACATAATACAATATAATACAACACAGTACGGTAGTTAAGCAGGTCAGTGGTATACTATATATATAGAAAATATATACTATATATACTTAAGGTATATAATAGTAGCTTTGTTACAATATTTTTTACTAATAAAAACTGGCAGCATTTTGACTCCCACATGAGTACCACACCTTGTTTCAGTCCAACATCTACAAGTCTTCAGGTGTGTTTTCCCTCCAAGCAGAAACGGTCCAGAGAAACTTGCCCTGCCCTGACCCCCTGTCTGACCCCCCCCCTGTCTGCCCCCCACCCCCTCCCTGACTCCCCCCCCTCCCTGACCCCCCCCCCTCCCTGACCCCCCCTCCCTGACCCCTCCCCCCTCCCTGACCCCCCCCCCTCCCCTCCCCCCTCCCTGACCCCTCCCCCCTCCCTGACCCCCCCCCCCTCCCCTCCCCCCTCCCTGACCCCCCCCCCCTCCCTGACCCCCCCCCTCCCCCCTCCCTGCCCCCCACCCCCTGGCCGTGCCCTGATAGAAACTGACCGCCCAGATCTGAGGCCCAGCCACTCCCACCATAAAGGACTTTATTAACATGAAGACAATAACACTGATCTGCATGACCGGTAGAACAGAAGCTAGTGAAAACAACTGGCTATACCAAAAGTGGGCAGTCAATATGTAATTATGTGTGTGTGTGTGTGTGTGTGTGTGTGTGTGTGTGTGTGTGTGTGTGTGTGTGTGTGCGTGCGTGCGTGTCGTGTGTTTATGAAAAAAAACAGTTCCGTAGTACATTTTTCATTGAAAGAGTGTGTGTGTGTGTGTGTGGGGGGGGGGGGGGGGGTCAACGTGGAACAGTCAATCAAACATTGAAATGACCACGGAACAGTGTAATGGGAATGCGCAGAAAATCGACTTATTTTGGACATAACACGAGACATCGGGACGGTGGTTCTCGATGGCAGGAGAATGGAGTTTCAGATGATAGAGGAATGCAAAACGCCCTAGCTCCCTCCTTTACTGACAGGACCCCCCCACCTCCCCCCACCATGTCCCCCAACTCCCCGAACCTCCGCAGGTTAACACAAACACAGACAGGTGTCCATGACCCTAAACAAATCAGAGGAAATAACTGCGATCTGGATGCACAATTCTATCTCACTCCTGATCTTCTCATCTCCTGTCTGTGCGAGGCGAGCTCCTAGGATGACAGCAGCGTTCCAGAGAGACGCTCGGCCACCTGTCTGTCGCAATAGAGACGCTCGGCCACCTGTCTGTCGCAATAGAGACGCTCGGCCACCTGTCTGTCGCAATAGAGACGCTCGGCCACCTGTCTGTCGCAATAGCGGACTGGCCCGGGAGCGCCGCTGACGTCAGGTGTGACGTCAGTCTCAGAGGGGTATATATCTGCCTGCTGAGGACCTGGTGTCACTTCACTCAGGACCTCAGAGGACTTCGCAGCTTTCCCTCGGACGGCTTTACGCACACACCTGCACGCGCCTGACTTTACGCACACACCTGCACGCGCCTGACTTTACGGACACACCTGCACGCGCCTGACTTTACGCACACACCTACACACCTACAGACACACACACACACACACACACACACACACACACACACACCTACACACACACACCTGCACGCGCCTGCACACCACCATGGACGGACAGCGGTACGCCATTAGCGCCAGACTCGTCGGTGTGATGCACAAAGAGAAGAATAAAGTAAGGACTTATTACGATAAAGGATATTATTACAAACGACATTATATCTGTGACAGCGGGAAAGAATAAGTAACCAATGATTTGCATTTATAGCCTTTTTAATTATTATTATTATTATTATTTTATTTTTAATTTGCAGTTGTACATCACATCGGTGCTCTGGTCGGACCAGAATGACATCATCGTTTATAGAAGCTTCCGGGACTTCAAAGACCTCCATGTAAGTATATCAAAATGAGCAATTCCGTCATACAGGCCTAATGCAATCATTGCTAATATAATAATAATAATATAATAATAGATATAGCCGTAGCCTGATGTTCCCATATCAAACTCGATCCCAACAGAAACAACTGAAGAAGAAATTCCCAACTCCGATCAACCGTAAATCGGAGAGGATCATTCCCAAATTCAAAGGTAAACCAACGCCAATTCCTCCTTCACCAAATCCATGCTGTCTGGATGATATGAGATATATATATGTATATATATATATATATACATATATATATATGTATATCAGTCTGTATGAGCTGCAGTATTGATAGATATGCTTAAAACTCTGATTTAATTTAATTATTAATTCCATTATTGATGACTTCATCTCCTTGTCGTGTGTAGCCAGTATGTTATTCTGACCTATGACCTGAGCATATCCACACTTCAAGGTGTCACCCATCAAACGGCATCCTGCTTTTCCATCTGAACATCATATCTCTGATGTCACGAGCAGTTTAGTTCGGGTCTGGGTTTTGAGGCGGAAATTACTCAAATAATAACCTCTTAAACAGAAGGAGTAAGTGTTATTAAACCAGCTTAAGAGGTTATTATGAGTTATTAAACCAGTTTAAGAGGTTATTAAGTGTTGTTAAACCAGTTTAAGAGGTTATTATGAGTTATTAAACCAGTTTAAGAGGTTATTATGAGTTATTAAACCAGTTTAAGAGGTTATTATGAGTTATTAAACCAGTTTAAGAGGTTATTATGAGTTATTAAACCAGTTTAAGAGGTTATTATGAGTTATTAAACCAGCTTAAGAGGTTATTATGAGTTATTAAACCAGTTTAAGAGGTTATTAAGTGTTATTAAACCAGTTTAAGAGGTTATTAAGTGTTATTAAACCAGTTTAAGAGGTTATTAAGTGTTATTAAACCAGTTTAAGAGGTTATTATGAGTTATTAAACCAGTTTAAGAGGTTATTAAGTGTTATTAAACCAGTTTAAGAGGTTATTATGAGTTATTAAACCAGTTTAAGAGGTTATTATGAGTTATTAAACCAGTTGTTTAAGAGGTATTATGAGTTATTAAACCGGTTTAAGAGGTTATTATGAGTTATTAAACCAGTTTAAGAGGTTATTATGAGTTATTAAACCAGTTTAAGAGGTTATTAAGTGTTATTAAACCAGTTTAAGAGGTTATTATGAGTTATTAAACCAGTTTAAGAGGTTATTATGAGTTATTCAACCAGTTGTTTAAGAGGTTATTATGAGTTATTAAACCAGTTTAAGAGGTTATTATGAGTTATTAAACCAGCTTAAGAGGTTATTATGAGTTATTAAACCAGTTTAAGAGGTTATTAAGTGTTATTAAACCAGTTTAAGAGGTTATTAAGTGTTATTAAACCAGTTTAAGAGGTTATTATGAGTTATTAAACCAGTTTAAGAGGTTATTAAGTGTTATTAAACCAGTTTAAGAGGTTATTATGAGTTATTAAACCAGTTTAAGAGGTTATTATGAGTTATTAAACCAGTTGTTTAAGAGGTTATTATGAGTTATTAAACCGGTTTAAGAGGTTATTATGAGTTATTAAACCAGTTTAAGAGGTTATTAAGTGTTATTAAACCAGTTTAAGAGGTTATTATGAGTTATTAAACCAGTTTAAGAGGTTATTATGAGTTATTAAACCAGTTGTTTAAGAGGTTATTATGAGTTATTAAACCAGTTTAAGAGGTTATTATGAGTTATTAAACCAGTTTGAGAGGTTATTATAAACCGGGTCGTTCCTTATTGATCAGACAAGAAGATGAGGAGCGGCGCGCATGCGCAGAAGAAGGACGGGCCCAGCAAGTCGGTGGTTCGTCTGAAGTTTCTGGAGAAGTACTGCACCGAGCTGCTGGGCTGCGACGCGCGCGTGTCCCAGTGCGCCCTGGTCAGTCAGTTCTTCCTCCCCAAGGACCAGGACCTGAAGCCCGAGTTCACCCAGAACAGGTGGGTTACGTCATTAATAGTTCAATGAAGAACTTTCTTCAGAACCTGTATTGTTATATCATTTGTTCTGGGAAATATACTGAACATTGTGCGCAACCAAACATAGCCATATCCGTATAGCTTTACGCATCGGGGCCACCAGTGTCCTGTTATGTTTGTTTTTTTAAGATGTAAAGGTTCTCTGTTGTGTCTCCAACGAATGCCCTAAATGTTGACTCTGGTGGGTCTGGTCCTCAGCGTGGTGATCATGCCCTCCGAGGTGGACGGAGTTGGGCAGGACAAGAGCGTCGGCAACGTGACGCAGCCGTTCGTGACTGAGACCTACCGGTGCGTGGCGACGTACGAGACCAAGGACACCAAGAACCGAGCCTTCAAAGTGGCCGTGGACGAGAACGTGGACGTCCTGATCAAAGACAAAGCCGGTGAGGGGACGTCACGTGTGTGTTGCATTTTTGGCTCAAACTGTATTATTTGTTAGCCAATGTATGTAGCCTAGCCTATGCATTTGTTGGTTCATATTTCCTTACTGTTCAGGCTTTGTGTATTACGATCTGTCTGTTAGCAGGCCTATCGTGACGTTAGAATTATAAGGTTCTATCTCCATTTTTGCTCAACATTTTTTTACATAATCTGATCCATTAGGTAATCTGATCCATTAGGTGTTTATTAATGCCTGTGTGGTGTTTTTAAAATGTTGAAATTTTTGAGTTAGTAATTAATAAAATACAAAGGTTCCATCTCACAAAACATAATGGAATGTAAAAACTTTGACGCTCAATATCTCTGAACTGCCCTAAACGGAGATAGAACCTTATCATTCTAAACGGAGATAGAACCTTATCATTCTAAACGGAGATAGAACCTTATCATTCTAAACGGAGATAGAACCTTATCATTCTAAACGGAGATAGAACCTTATCATTCTAAACGGAGATAGAACCTTATCATTCTAAACGGAGATAGAACCTTATCATTCTAAACGGAGATAGAACCTTATCATTCTAAACGGAGATAGAACCTTATCATTCTAAACGGAGATAGAACCTTATCATTCTAAACGGAGATAGAACCTTATCATTCTAAACGGAGATAGAACCTTATCATTCTAAGCTCACGCGCTGTCCTGACCTGAGAACGGCTGTCCATCAGAATCAGAATCGCTTTTATGACATCTCGATGTACACAAGAGTACAATTCTTTGGTTCAGGTTCTTCAACATTGGCTTCGCAGCAAGATACAAATTCACAATAATAGAGTAAAGCAGAAGAACATAAGTAAAATAGGTCATAATAAAGTTACGATGATGACGTGATTATTAGTGATTGTAATGTCCATCCCTGTACACAAGTCAGGCATCAGAACATTTAGACGATGGTCCATCGTCAGGTTCCCCAGTAGCCCCAGTCTGACCCTTGACCTCCCTGACCCCCCCCCCCCCCAGGCTGGTGGCTGGTGGAGAACGAGGAGAAGCGCATGGCCTGGTTCCCCGCCCCCTACCTGGAGAAGGATGACGAGTTTGATGATGATGATGATGAATATGAAGAAGATGGCGGAGAGGGTAAGAGATCGTTCTCTAGCACACTACTGCACTGCTACGCCATATTCCGAGGCCTTAAAAGAGATATGAACAAATCCTGTTGAGGATATGCACTGCAAATGACATCACCTCTAAAATACGCACCACCACATATTCCAATATCATTAAATGAAGTATTTAAAACAATTTCTCCACAAGTTTATATATTGCCATATATTGATGACATTTCATACTACGATACTACTACTACTATTACTACTACTACTACTACTACTACTACTATTACTATTATTACTACTATTACTACTACTATTACTACTACTACTACTACTATACTACTACTACTACTACTACTATTACTACTACTACTACTACTACTACTACTACTACTACTATTACTACTATTACTATTACTACTACTACTATTACTACTAATACTACTACTACTACTACTACTACTAATAATAATAATAATAATAATAATACATGAAATGTGTATTACATTATTACGCTTTCTCCTGGACTGACTCCTGGGTCTGTTGTGTTCTGGACTGACTCTGGTGTGTTGTGGACTGACTCTGGTGTGTTGTGGACTGACTCTGGTGTGTTGTGGACTGACTCTGGTGTGTTGTGGACTGACTCTGGTGTGTTGTGGACTGACTCTGGTGTGTTCTGGACTGACTCTGGTGTGTTGTGGACTGACTCTGGTGTGTTCTGGACTGACTCTGGTGTGTTGTGGACTGACTCTGGTGTGTTCTGGTCTGACTCTGGTGTGTTGTGGACTGACTCTGGTGTGTTGTGGACTGACTCTGGTGTGTTGTGGACTGACTCTGGTGTGTTGTGGACTGACTCTGGTGTGTTGTGGACTGACTCTGGTGTGTTGTGGACTGACTCTGGTGTGTTGTGGACTGACTCTGGTGTGTTCTGGACTGACTCTGGTGTGTTGTGGACTGACTCTGGTGTGTTGTGGACTGACTCTGGTGTGTTGTGGACTGACTCTGGTGTGTTGTGGACTGACTCTGGTGTGTTGTGGACTGACTCTGGTGTGTTCTGGACTGACTCTGGTGTGTTGTGGACTGACTCTGGTGTGTTGTGGACTGACTCTGGTGTGTTCTGGACTGACTCTGGTGTGTTGTGGACTGACTCTGGTGTGTTGTGGACTGACTCTGGTGTGTTCTGGACTGACTCTGGTGTGTTGTGGACTGACTCTGGTGTGTTGTGGACTGACTCTGGTGTGTTGTGGACTGACTCTGGTGTGTTCTGGACTGACTCTGGTGTGTTGTGGACTGACTCTGGTGTGTTGTGGACTGACTCTGGTGTGTTGTGGACTGACTCTGGTGTGTTCTGGACTGACTGGTGTGTTCTGGTCTGACTCCTGGTGTGTTCTGGACTGACTCTGGTGTGTTGTGGACTGACTCTGGTGTGTTCTGGACTGACTCTGGTGTGTTGTGGACTGACTCTGGTGTGTTGTGGACTGACTCTGGTGTGTTGTGGACTGACTCTGGTGTGTTGTGGACTGACTCTGGTGTGTTCTGGACTGACTCTGGTGTGTTGTGGACTGACTCTGGTGTGTTGTGGACTGACTCTGGTGTGTTGTGGACTGACTCTGGTGTGTTCTGACTGACTCTGGTGTGTTGTGGACTGACTCTGGTGTGTTGTGGACTGACTCTGGTGTGTTCTGGACTGACTCTGGTGTGTTCTGGACTGACTCTGGTGTGTTCTGGACTGACTCCTGGTGTGGTGTGTTCTGGACTGACTCCTGGTGTGTTCTGGACTGACTCTGGTGTGTTCTGGACTGACTCTGGTGTGTTGTGTCGGCAGGTGTGATGTACAGCGCAGCGCGGAACTACAAGGCCACCAACCAGGACGAGGTTTCCGTGGAGATCGGCTCCGTGGTCGAGGTGCTGCAGAAGTCGGACAACGGCTGGTGGCTCGTCAGGTGAGGCCCCAGATATTCACACTAGCTTACAAACATTATAAAACATCAACAACATTTTTCAACAACGAGGTTTAAAGTGTCACAACTGCAAACTGCCCGAGCGCAACCTGAACAACCAACTGAAACGTTCTCTGCAGATTGTCCCAGCAGCGAGGAGCAATATAGTTATATAATTATAGTTCTATAGTTATAATTATAGCTCTATAGTTGTAATTATACTTCTATAGTTATAATATAGTTCTATAATTATACTTCTATAGTTATAATATAGTTACAATTAGATATATAGTTATATAGTTATAATTACAGATATATAGTTATAATTACAGTTATATAGTTATAATTACAGTTCTATAGTTATAATTATAGTTCTATAGTTATAATATAGTTCTATAGTTATAATTATACTTATATAGTTATAATATAGTTCTATAGTTATACTTCTATAGTTATAATATAGTTACAATTAGATATATAGTTATATAGTTATAATTACAGTTATATAGTTATAATTACAGTTATATAGTTATAATATAATATAGAATAATAACCAGAATGCAGTAGCTGCAGTGGAAGTCCCAGTCAGAATAGAGTCGTTAGTGTAACGGAACTCATTCTAATTATAGTCGTTAGTGTAACGGAACTCATTCTAATTATAGTCGTTAGTGTAACGGAACTCATTCTAATTATAGTCGTTAGCGTAACGGAACTCATTCTAATTATAGTCGTTAGCGTAACGGAACTCATTCTAATTATAGTCGTTAGTGTAACGGAACTCATTCTAATTATAGTCGTTAGTGTAACGGAACTCATTCTAATTATAGTCTACGGGTAAGAATGACATTTCCTGTTCATCACAGTACATATTATGAGACCAAACGCTGAAACGTAAACGGCTCGCGGAAAAGAGCATCTAGTTGTCACTGTGAGGGTTAGGAGGTTGAACCTGCCAAGTCGTTCTGTACCGCAAACACGAAGGCGCACGCCTACTAGCCTTCAACCCTGCGGGCGAGAAAGAGAAGTGGTTATCTCACCGTCACATAGTTGGGCTATTGTTTGTTTCATGCTACTTGGAACACAAGCCACAGAATGTTTGGCAGGCATGAGAACCAGTTTATCCATGTCGCTGGGGGGTTTAGGTTGGTTCTGTGCGTCTGTGATAGTTGATGGGCAGGGCCGGCCCTAGGACCTTTGTGGCGCTAAGCAAGATGTTTTATGTGTTTAGTTATCGAGTTTATGTGGCTGTTCAAGTTTAGATCAGAGTCTAGAATTACACCAAGTTTTATGACCTGTTTTTTAGTTTGAAGAGAGAGAGAATCAAGTTTTGCACTGACTTTCGATCTTTTGTCAGGTGTTCCGAATACAATTACCTCTGTTTTGTCTTTTATTGTCTTTGTTTATTTGGAGGAAGTTTTGTGTCATCCAGGCGTTTATTTCTTCAATGTAATTACAAAGATTGTCGTTGGGACTATAGTCGTTCAGTGAGAGAGCTATGTAGATTTGAGTGTCATCCGCATAGTTGTGGGGGGCGAACGTTGCTCTTTTTTATGACGTGTCCCAATGGAAGCATGTAGAGATTGAATATAAGTGGGCCAAGGATTGACTCTTGGGGAACCCCACATGTCATTTTAATTTGGTCGGACACAAAGTTGTTATTATTAGTAGTAGTAGTAGTAGTAGTAGTAGTAGTAGTAGTAGTAGTAGTAGTAGTAGTAGTAGTAGTAGTAGTAGTAGTAGTAGTAGTAGTAGTAGTAGTAGTAGTAGTAGTAGTAGTAGTAGTAGTAGTAGTAGTAGTAGTAGTAGTAGTAGTAGTAGTAGTAGTAGTAGTAGTAGTAGTAGTAGTAGTAGTAGTAGTAGTAGTAGTAGTAGTAGTAGTAGTAGTAGTAGTAGTAGTAGTAGTAGTAGTAGTAGTAGTAGTAGTAGTAGTAGTAGTAGTAGTAGTAGTAGTAGTAGTAGTAGTAGTAGTAGTAGTAGTAGTTATTATTATTATTATTATTATTATATTATTATTATTATTAGTAGTAGTAGTTATTATTATGATGATGTGATATTATTATCTGACTCCTCCTCCTCCATTGTGTCCTTCCAGCTACAACAGCCAGGAGGGCTACATCCCCTCCATGTACCTGCAGCCCTACAACAACCCCAGCGTGCGCCTGTCCACCCTGAACCTGGCCCATCTGCCGCTGCCCGGGTCTCTGGCCGGCCACGAGCTCAGCCGCTCCCAGGACAACCTCCGCCACCCCCCCAGCCCCCGGCCCGCCTCGCCCAACCAGCTGATGCCCCCCAACAGGCACAGGTCACGTTCTCTGACCACACTGGGCCCAGCCAGCCCCACAGCCAGCCCCACAGCCAGCCCCACAGCTAGCCCCCGCCTTGCCTCACGCAAGTTTCTGTTCACCCCCAACGCCAGCCCCACTACCAGCCCCTCCGCCAGCCCCTCCGCCAGCCCCACCCACCTCCACCCCTCCGCCAACCCCACCATGACCCCCACAGCCAGCCCCACAGCCAGCCCCGCAGCTAGCCCCCGCCTCACCTCACGCAAGTTTCTGTTCACCCCCAACACCAGCCCCACTACCAGCCCCTCCGCCAGCCCCACCCGCCTCCACCCCTCCGCCAGCCCCACTACCATGACCCCCACAGCCAGCCCCACCGCCAGCCCTTCTCGCCGCCACCACCACCACCCCACCACCACCAGCCCCACAACCCCCCACCTTCCCCCCGCCACCCCGCCCACCATCCTGGTGGAGGACAACGACGGCGACGACGACGAGCGGCGGGGGCGGAGCCTGACGATGGACAGCGACCACAGCGACTACAGTGACGTCAGCGGCGCCAGCGACTACAGCTTCACCTCCGACAGCTTCAGCTCCGACTCGGGAGGCTCCGCCCACGACCTCAGCCTGAGCCTCGACCGTAGCCTCGACAACGAGAGGCTCCGTCACAGCCGCACGCCGCCGCCCACCAGGGCCTACCGCCAGGACGCTGTCGAGGTGGAGGAGGGAGGAGGAGGAGGCAAAATGGCGGCCAGCAGCTCCAACCCCAACCTGTTCAAGGCCCCCTCCTCGCCCAGGGTGCCCCCCCGGCCGCGCCTCGGGGAGCTGACCCGCTGCACCACGGTGACCCGCAGGAACGCGGCGGCCGCCTCCAAGGCCCGGCTCCTCTCGCCCACCGCCACCACCACCGCCGCTGAAGTTTGAGAGCCGCCGCGCGTTTGTTTACTTTGTTTATTGAGAATTTTGCCATTTTCTTAGTTTAGTTTAGTTTATTTAGTTTATTATATCGAGGACAATCCAAATACATGAACCATATAAAATACAGTAAAAAAGGCAGCGTTAGCCTAGTCGGCTAATTTTCAGCTGAAGTCCCCGGCCAGTTGCAACATGGCATCCTGAAAAGTAACGTCATTAGTTAAAATAAAACATTTCAATATTCTAAGAACACGTGGCTGAGACAAGGTACCCCAACATCACAATTGACAAAAAACACAAGTAAGCAAGCTGAGGTGATTGCAAGCGGCTACAACAAACACCACGTACACACTTATGGGAGCAGCGGTTTCTTTTGGGCCAGACCGGCTTTTAATCCAAAGCGATTTACAATTTACGAATTTCAGAGATTATTATTATTATTACATCCCCTCCCCTGGAGTAACTGAGGGCTGAGGGTCTTACTCAAGGACACACTAGTGGTGGTGGTGTTGTTGTTGTTGTTTTCAGTCGGGATTTGAACTCACAACCTTCCGACCACCAGTCCAACTCACTAGACCAACACTAGTGACGTCGTTTAGCAGACAGAGAGACGTACGATAAGGACGTTTGTTTGAGTGACAGAAGCAACGACACAACAGCGGCCATCGTGTGTCGGTTGGTTTTTGAAAAGAGGCTCCGCTCGATGAGTCGGTGAAGACGGTCCCTCGCCTGATAGGTCGAGGGTCACCCCGTTGGCATGGAAACGTGATTTTGTTTGTCGCCATGGTCACCAGACCAGTTTGTGAAGCCCCTGAGGGTTAGGATTATAATGTTATGTTGGTCTGTTACCTGTAGAGGATCGAGTAAAACAACTAAAACTCAACCATATGTTTGATATAGTTCATAACAAGGCCCCTGAATATATGAACTGTAACATAGATATGGAGAGAAATATACATGATTATAATACAAGAGGAAGTATTATGTCATGCAGTGTTCCTCTCTCCAACAGCAAGAAGCTTCTTTTCCTATACGGGGATTTCTTTATGGAACCATCTGCCTCTGCATGTTAAGTAAAGCCAAAACAAAGCCTTCTTTAAAACAAAAGTGAAGTCATATTTATGGGGAGAACTAATGTCTCACCCTTAAGAAAGGGAGGGTGATTCAAAGTTGTTTTGTTTCACTTTATGTTTTCATGATGTGTGTGTTAATGTGTGTTCTTATGCTGTGTGATGTTTTGTTTTATTTCATTTTATGTTTCCATCGAGGACCACTTTGGAAATAAGTGTTTTAAATAATACTTTCAAGTGCTATCCTCTGGACATTACTTAGTGTCATAATGTGTAAATGATCCTATGTAAATTCCTAATAAACATCTAATCAAATCAAAAATCAAAATCAAATAATGACCATGTTCAACCTCTACTCCACTCAGCAGCTTTTAGCCAAGCTAGCCAAGCAAGGTCTTCTTCGGTGGTGCATCGTTACTAGATGCTGGAGGGGAAACAGCGCCCCCTCTGTCCTAAGTGCTCTATTTGACCGTATGTTTGATTCACTTCAACGTTGTATTTGTCATTACAGAGGATACAGGGCTAGCAACAATACGACAATCAGTCAATTATTTAATGCAATATAATAATAATAATAATAATAATAATCAATAACACTGCCCCCTACTGTTGAGAATCTGGATCAGGGAAGTACTGTAGTTAGTCAGGCCGCACATCTTACAGTTGCTATGGATACTGACATGGAACCCTTTTTTTTGTTAAACCCTTAATAATGCTCTGTTAGCCACATTGTAAATAGTAGAATAATGCTGGTAGTTATGGGTCGTGAACTAAGTCATGAATGGTATGAAATGTATATGAAGAATTAGTTTTCTGAGGTTTTTGGGGGTAATTTGTATGAGGTGAACTTTATATAAGAGGACGTATGGTGAACTTTATATAAGATGGACTTAAGGTAGATATGTACAGTTAAGGTAGATATGCAGTTAAGATAGCTATGTAGTACATAGCTACCTTAACTGTACATAGCTATCTTAACTGTACCTATCTACCTTAACTGTATTCTCTCAGCTCTCTCTGTATTGTGTATTATTATTATAGTTATAATTGTGTTGCTATATTTTCACTGTACAGTTAAGCTCCTTGTATTGTACTTTTGCACGAAAGGCGCTATATAAATAAAGTTGGATTGATTGATGATTGATACACCACTCAAGCATGGCTCTCGCACGCACCCACACACACACCCACACCCACACCCACACACACACACCCACACCCACACCCACACCCACCCACCCACACACACACACACACACACCCCCCCCCCCCCCCACACACACACACACACACACATTTAGTCTAGTTCTTAAACCGAGTCAAACTTCTTTTTTTTAAATCCACATTTGAGGTGAGAAACTTCCCAAATGAAAACACCACACCACCACAGGTCAGGCTTGTATACCACAAGGAACACCTTTTCTTTTATTATTCAGGATCCGTCACCATGACAACGACATTTCATCACCAGGAAGTGGAGCGGTGCTCTCACATGCAGACAGGCCTGTGGAGGAACAGGCTCAGCAGCCTGCACAACAATGGACACGTAGAAAAAAGAAAAGAAGAAGAAAGGAAGTAGTAGTCACATGCTAACTGTCTTCTGAGGGGGGGGGAGGGGGAGGGGGAGGTATGGAACAGGTTTATGAAAAGGTTTCCCAACCTGTCGGCCAGGAGACGGGCCTACGACACTGACGAGAATCAACATCATCTGTCTGTCTGTCTCTCTCTCTCTCTCTGTGTCTGTCTTTCTGTCGGTCTCTCTCTCTCTCTCTCTCTCTCTCTGACACACTGTCTGTGTGACCAGGGGCCCAGTATTTCAAAACGTTTCATCCTCATCAGAATGATCCAGATAGTGTTTTTACTTTTTGTGACCCAGGGTCAGATCGACCCGCCAGGCTTTGACTAGGGTGTCAGGGTGTGAACCAGCCAGCTCCATCTGATCCAGGGTCACAAAACAACAACACAGAACCGTCCAGATTCTGACCCAGATTAAAGGTTTTGAAGTACCGGGGGGGGGGGGGGGGGGGGCAGGGGGGCTCTGTGGGGGTCCAAGCCCAGGTTGGGGTCACCTCGGGCGGGTGTCGGTGTTCAGCATCAGCTGGTGAGCGTCTGGAGGGGTGGGGGGGGGCAGTCTGCCGAAGGGGGGGTCTGGAAGTCAACCACCACCGTGGGGGGGTCTGTTTGGCTCCCCTGGACCACCATCTTCTCCTCCTCCTCGTCGTCTCCGGAGCTCTCAGAGTGGCGCCGGTCGCCATTTTGTTTCCCGTTCTGGACTCTCACGCTGCTGGCCTTCCTGGTGACGCTGACCTCATAATCTTCATCTTCATCATCCTCCATGCGGAGGATGATGAAGGACTCTTCTTCCTCCTCCTCCTCCTTCTCTTCCTCCGGTCTCATCCCTCTCTTATCACCCTCTCCCTCGTCTGGCTGCCTGTCAATCAGAAACAGGGGGCTGAGCTTTTGAAGAGGGGCGGTGTCCATCTCCTCGTCGTGAGGATCCATACTGGAAAGGAAATGACATCGTACGTCAGACACGCACACACAGGAAGTACACTATATGGACAAAAGTATTGGGACAGCCGAACATCACACCCATATGTGCTTGTTGAACTTCTCATTCCAAAACCGTGGGCATTAATATGGAGTTGGTCCCACCTGTGCTGCTATAACAGCTTCCACTCTTCTAGGAAGACTTTCTGCTAGATGTTAGAATATGGTTGTGGGGATTTGCTCCCATTCAGATAACTCATAACTGTTTGTTAATAATAATAATAATAACTTTTATTTGTATAGAGCTTTTCCTGCAAACGTTGCAGTTCAAAGTGCTCCAATCATTATATAATCATAATTTAACCATTTAGTCATTTAAAGGCAATATTAAAAAGATGGGTTTTTAGTCTTGACTTGAACATATGTGCTGAGGTTAAACTGGCAGAGAGACACAATCTGGAGCATAAAATGAGAATGCAGCCTCACCAAATCTCTTCTTTGTATGTGGTACACAGAGAAAACCAGCGTCAGAAGACCTGAGAGCTCTATTGGGCTGATATGCTAGCAGAAGACCTGAGAGCTCTATTGGGCTGATATGCTAGCAGAAGACCTGAGAGCTCTATTGGGCTGATATGCTAGCAGAAGACCTGAGAGCTCTATTGGGCTGATATGCTAGCAGAAGACCTGAGAGCTCTATTGGGCTGATATGCTAGCAGAAGACCTGAGAGCTCTATTGGGCTGATATGCTAGCAGAAGACCTGAGAGCTCTATTGGGTTGATATGCTAGCAGAAGACCTGAGAGCTCTATTGGGCTGATATGCTAGCAGAAGACCTGAGAGCTCTATTGGGCTGATATGCTAGCAGAAGACCTGAGAGCTCTATTGGGCTGATATGCTAGCAGAAGACCTGAGAGCTCTATTGGGCTGATATGCTAGCAGAAGACCTGAGAGCTCTATTGGGCTGATATGCTAGCAGAAGACCTGAGAGCTCTATTGGGCTGA
>NC_137675.1:89479898-89482398 GCF_963989245.1 Nansenia antarctica | reverse complement strand
CATCCCATCTGTGCCTTCAGTATTTGTGTCCTTGTATACTTGTTTCTATGTGGACAGAAATAAATGATTAATGTGTGTGGGGGTGGGTGAGTGTGTGTGGGTGGGTGTGTGTGTCTGTGTGTGTCTAGGTGTGTGTGTGTGTGTGTGTGTCTGTCTGGGTGTGTCTCTGTCTGAGAGTGTGTGTGTGTCCGGTACATAGGTAATTGATTACCTGAAACTTCCCTTCCTGATATATATGTGTGTGTGTGTGTGTGTGTGTGTGTGTGTGTGTGTGTGTGTGTGTGTGTGTGTACAGTAAACACTCCTTTACCGTGGTCTGCAGGGACAAAGCGCAGCCAAACAAACAAACAGCTGCTATCTGAACACACAGCAGGACGTCCCACACCTGACCTCTAACCCTGTGTGTGTGTGCAGGGCCGGTCCTAGGCATTTAGGTGCCCTAGGCGAGAGTAGGATTTGATGCCCCCAACCCCCCACCCCCGGTAAAATGTTCAGGGCGCCTCCACCACCACCACATTAAGCCACCAGTACTGCCTCATCACCACCCACACATTCAACAGTAACAATGGTTTCAAGACAAAAACAAGACAAGACAGTAGGCTGAGACATATTTTCATAGAGACAAAATTATTTAAATGTAAAAAAAAAAGGTTGGCATATGCCTAGGACCGGACCTGTGTGTGTGTGTGTGTGTGTGTGTGTGTGTGTGTGTGTGTGTGTGTGTGTGTGTGTGTGTGTGTGTGTGTGTGTGTACTGGTCACCAAAGATAAGACCAAACATACTGGTGTTACTGGTCACATTCATACTGGTGTTACTGGTCACATTCATACTGGTGTTACTGGTCAGAGTCCAACTCACTTGACGATCTGGTCTTCGTGTTTAGCTTGCTCCTCCGCCCGCTCTGTCTCTGTCACGTCCTACACACACACACACACACACACACACACACACACACACACACAGGTCAACACGCAGATCACGTCAACAGCATCGCCCTCAATAAAATCGTTCCAACGTGTCAAAGGCAATCCAACTGTCCCTTAACAGACAACACATCACTGACAGTCACGATGTTTTGGGTTTTTGTTGACATGGGCGATTCTGTAAACAAGTTAGGTATCGCTCAGCCATGTTTTGGTCTTATAGAATCAGAATCAGAAGACTTTATTGCCATGACATGTAAACATGTTAGGAATTTGGTTTGGGACAGTGGAGCACGGTTTACAGCAGGACAGGTGCAAGACAGGACAAGACAGTGCAAACCAACATCATAGTGCAAGAGTCATAATTAATATAAATATAAAGTGCAGAGATCAAGTGTTCAAGTGTTCATATCCAGACAGTCCAAAGCTCTCTGGGTGGGGGTGGAGGGAGGGTAGATAGATAGGGGTCAGGTCAGGGGGGGGGGGGGGCCCAGCGGCATTTAGGAGCCGGATGGCTGTGGGGAAAAAGCTGTGTGCATGTCGGGCCTTCACAGTTTTTAGGGACCGCACCCTCCTGCCTGAGGGGAGCGGGGCGAAGAGACCGTGTCCTGGGTGTGCGGGGTCAGCCATGATCTTCCTGGCCCTCCCCAAAGCCCTACTTTTAAACAGGGCCTCAAGGGGGGGCAAAGGGCAGCCAATCACCCTCTCCGCCGAGCGTATCACCCGCTGCAGCTTGGCCTTGTCCTTGGCCGCTGCAGCGAGGAACCAGATGATGATGGCGGAGGTGACGATGGACTCAATGATGGCCGTGTAGAAGTTCACCAGCGTGGTCTTTGGTAGGTGGAACTTTCTGAGCTGCCTCAGGAATAACAGTCTCTTCTGGGCCTTTTTTGTGAGGGCGTCGATGTTGGGCCCCCACTTCAAGTCCCGAGAGACTGTCACCCCAAGGAAGCGGCATGACTCCACTGTGGTGACTGGAGTGCCTCCCAGTATGATCGGAGAGGGAGGGGGTGGGTTCCTCCTGAAGTCCACTATCAGCTCCACTGTCTTAAGAGCATTCAGCTCTAGGTTGTTCCGGGTGCACCAGGAGACCACCAAGTCAATCTCGCTCCTGTAAGCAGATTCATCCCCCCTGGAGATGAGCCCTACCAGGGTGGTATCGTCCGCGAACTTGAGGAGCTTGACCGACTGGTGGCTGGAGGTACAGCAGTTGGTGTAGAGGGAAAACAGGAGGGGAGACAGGACGCAGCCCTGCGGGGAACCGGTGCTGATGGTCCTCAGCTCAGAGATGGACTTCCCGAGCTTCACTTCACAGAAGCTAACACAGACTGTGAGCTGCGGTATTCACATTGTTAAAGTGAGTTTTCTCTCAGGTTTTATCGTGACGCTACTACATTATTGCTACTCCACTGCTGCTGCCATGGAAACAGGCTACATGACCCCTGTAGGACCACAGTGTTACCACGACAACGCCTGCTGTTTGGGGCTTTTCTACTGCAACGTCCAGAGCTGTAATGCCAGATTATGTCCGCCTGCCAAATAGTGTCCGCCTGATGAAAATATAAACATAAAAACTA
>NC_137675.1:89389898-89472398 GCF_963989245.1 Nansenia antarctica | reverse complement strand
GTTGTGTTATGTGGACTCAATTCAAATCATTTGTCAATCCACACACAATACCCCAGAATGACAAAGCGAAAATTCCAACTACGGTATATGAATACATTTCATATAGCCATATGGCTTACAACATAGCCATACATATGAAGGACAGGCACATTATAACACTTTATAAGGCAGTTATTCATGCTTATAACAAGGCATCATACACACTTAATAACTGTGCCTTTCAACTAGGGCTGCAACGATTAGTCGACATAATCGACGACGTCGATCATAAAAACTCGTCGACGTGGAATTTCAGTGTAGACTAATCGTATTTTTAATAAAAATAAATAAAAATAAAAACCTTTTTTTTTTTTTTTAAGCTTGTTATAAAAAAAGGTAACATTAACATGAAACATGAAATTATATTAAACTAAGATAATGCGACGGTTATCTTAATTTTTCAAACCTGCTCATTACAGAAAACGTAAACAACATTTCTATCATCGCTTGCGCATTCAGGCCGACGAGGCAGTCAGAAACATGTCAGAGTCACGTGCTACCAAGCGGACCAATCACGTGCAGTGCGGTCTGCGTTGTTCTGCGTAGCACTAGCCCCTTTTTGAGATTCTGGGGAAGGTGCGCGTCGTCGGTGTGACGCAGAAGCATAAATCCGTTTATTATTTATTTTGTTTCATTGAAACAAAGATTGATTATTGTATGTATTAAATGTTTTGGAAGGTCCAAATTCAAATATTTCATGAGTCATTATTTGAATTTGCAATGGGAACGTATGTTAAGCCAGAGAGACTGGACAACAGGGTGACATTCACAGGTGTGCAGACTTGAGAAGGTGAGGTACAACATGCACTGGAGCCCGCGGCCACCCGACTAATTGAAAAAATAATCGACAGATTAGTCGACTACCAAAATAATCGTTAGTTGCAGCCCTACTTTCAACTGCCACCAACTGACAGAGTTCCAGAACACTCACCACCTGAGTGTTCTATGTGTTATCTACCTAGCAACAACATTCTGATTGGCTACAGAATGAAGCGTCATCATGAGTTCAGCAAAGTGACTCCATTTTGTGACACAGGCCTCCTGACTGACATCTTCTTCCTGCTCCGCCTACTGACCCAGAGACAACAGGGAGGTGCTGCCACCTGCTGGTGGTGGTGGTCTTTATTTACCTGGATACTATATATAATATATATATATATATATATACACTGGCACAGCTCCAGAATATGTTCAGACCTTCTGCTAGCATATCAGCCCAATAGAGCTCTCAGGTCTTCTGCTAGCATATCAGCCCAATAGAGCTCTCAGGTCTTCTGCTAGCATATCAGCCCAATAGAGCTCTCAGGTCTTCTGCTAGCATATCAGCCCAATAGAGCTCTCAGGTCTTCTGCTAGCATATCAGCCCAATAGAGCTCTCAGGTCTCCTGCTAGCATATCAGCCCAATAGAGCTCTCAGGTCTTCTGACGCTGGTTTTCTCTGTGTACCACATGTACAAAAGAAGAGATTTGGTGAGGCTGCATTCTCATTTTATGCTCCAGATTGTGTCTCACTGCCAGTTTACATTAGGGATGCAACCTCAGCACATATGTTCAAGTCAAGACTAAAAACCCATCTTTTTAATATTGCCTTTAAATGACTATATGGTTAAATGATGATTATATAATGATTGGAGCACTTTGAGTGCTATACAAATAAAGGTTATTATATATATATATATATACACAGCATGTTTAATCATTTATATATTCTAGTCTAGACTTTTGGTTTGTTTGTTTTTTATCTTCACACTGTGGTGGAGACTAACCTACTGACCCTGAGACTGACAGGGAGCTGCTGCCAACTGCTGGTGGTGGTAGTCATTTTTTATCTTAATTGGTTTATATTTACCTGTATACTGTATATATGTTTATAGCTCTGTTGAATCAGTTGTATATTCTTCACACTTGCTTTGGCAATGGAAACGTATGTTTCCCTTGATGGAGGAGGTGGAGGAGGAGGAGGAGGTGGAGGAGGAGGAGGAGGAGGAGGAGGGGGAGGAGGAAGAGGAGGAGGAGGAGGAGGGGGAGGAGGAAGAGGAGGAGGAGGAGGTGGAGGAGGAGGAGGAGGTGTAGCAGCGTACCTGTGTGCCCGTAGAGGATCTGGCAGCTAGCCGTGGCCAGGTGGAACACCTTCAGCTGGGCGCTGTTGGTGGCGACTACGATGTGGCTGTCCTCCTCCCCCAGGAACCGTACGTCCAACACCTCATCATTATAACCCACCAACTGGAGGGGGAGGGAGGGGGAGGGAGGGGAGAGACAGGCAGAGAGAGAGAGAGAGAGAGAGAGAGAGACAGAGAGACACACAGAGAGAGACAGAGAGAAAGAGACAGAGAGAGAGAGACAGAGAGAGAGAGACAGAGAGAGAGAGACAGAGAGAGAGACAGAGACACAGAGAGAGAGACAGAGAGAGAGAAAGAGAGACAGATAGAGAGAATGACAGAGAGAGAGAAAGAGAGACAGAGAGAAAGAGACAGAGATCGAGAGACAGAGAGTGAGAAGGTGAAGGTTGTCAGAGTTGCATTATCCCTCCTTGGTTTGTTATCTCGTGCTGTATCAAATAAAGTTGGATTTGACTAGCCCCTCGCACCGGCCCCTCCCACCTTCCCACCAAGCCCCGCCCACGCCCACCAAGCCCCGCCCACGCCCACCAGGCCCCGCCCACCTGCTGCTGTGCGGAGAGGGAGGGCAGGTCGTACAGGACCAGGTTGTGCTCTGCGGTGACGGTGGCCAGGCGGGCGGAGGCGGGGAGGGGGAGGAGGTACGTCAGGCTGCGGGGGTCCCCCTCCTCCCCCGCCTCCCCCCCCCCACCCTCCCCCTCAGAGGGGGAGGCGGCCAGGGTCTGGGCGTACACGCAGCGGGCAGAGGAGGCCTCCCACACCCTCAACACGCCTGGGGAGAGAGGGAGGGAGGGGGGAGGGAGGGGGAGGGGGGGGAGGTGGAGGGAGAGAGGGAGGGGGGGGGAGGGGGGGGGAGGGAGGGGGAGAGAGAGGGAGGGGGGGGGAGGGAGGGGGGGAGAGAGGGAGGGGGGGAGGGAGGGGGGGAGAGAGGGGGGGGGAGGGAGGGGGGGAGAGAGGGAGGGGGAGAGAGAGGGAGGGGGGGGGAGGGAGGGGGAGAGAGAGACATTTAAGAGACTTTAAGGGTGTGTTCTCACTAGAACATTTGCTTCACTTGAAACTGAGTTTAGGATAAAATTCGCTGTGAGTAATGCGCATTCGAAGTCGCTCCCGGAGCAAAGAACCAACGGATGCTCCGCTTGAAAAGCAGTGGTTTCGCTCCGGTTAGAAACGACACATCCGTCACTTTGCTTCGCTTCGCTTTTGGTGAGAACGCTGCTCGAGGCTGTCCATAGGAAAACAACAGAGCACGCGTGTTGATCTGGATAAGAGCGGGACGAACGGGCAATTTTCTATTTTTCTGACCAATCAACTACCACGTCTGTTGCTTCGATTGCGTATGTTACTACGTTTACATGAAGGGCTGTGAGAACGCAAATCAGAGAAATAATTTATGCAACAATGTTGCAAACTCATCCACTTGCTCCGGGTCCTGATTCAGACTTTCATGTGAGAACATGACCTCAAACTATTTTCTTCTAAAAATGACTTGTTGGTTAAAATGGTTTATGATTTCACCAGCTGGCCTCATGACATTGGCAGACTCATTACACACAGGGAGCTACTAGCCAACTCTCCTGCACGTGACCACTGACTACTACTGTTGTCATCACGTGAGTGACACGCCGGATCGGAGCCTATTTTGTTTCTGGTGTGGTCTGAGATCCAGCATTCTGGATCAGCATCACACAGGTACAGATGCCTGGATGCAGGGTATATACAGGGTATATACAGGAATCTTGAGTTTAATTTCAATACCTTTCTAAGACTTTTTAAAGACCTTGTCAATATTTTTCCAGACCTCACCGCCACTTCAAGCTGTAACCATTTACATCAGTGACACCTTTAACTTAACAGTTTTAGTTTGCAACAGACTAGACCACTATCATACAACACAATTTCCGGTTTATCTTTGTTTTTTAATAAAAGTTTTTTTAACGAACTTTTACTAAAAGTTTTTAGGACTCAAACTCTTTGGACAGAGTCTAATTCAGAAAAATACCTGCAAAATTCAAGACCTCATAAAATCGTGATAAGACTTTTTAATACTTATTAAGGGTCTTGATTTTCCCAAAATTGATTCATCAACTTTTAAAACTTTTCAAGACACCGCGGATACCCTGTGGATGGGACCGGGACATGCCTAGTAGCACGGATAGAACCTTTCGTTCCGAGTCAGGAAGGGTAGCTAACACCAGTATGGTACCACGGCCCGGTACGGCCCAGGTGGCAGTGGAGAGAGCAGAACAGAGCGGGAGCACGGGGTTCTGGTACAGGATGGTAGAGGAGGAACAGAGGTTCTGGTACAGGATGGTAGAGGAGGAGCAGGGGTTCTGGTACAGGATGGTAGTGGGTCAGGGGTTCTGGTACAGGATGGTAGTGGGTCAGGGGTTCTGGTACAGGATGGTAGTGGGTCAGGGGTTCTGGTACAGGATGGTAGAGGAGGAGCAGGGGTTCTGGTACAGGATGGTAGAGGAGGAACAGGGGTTCTGGTACAGGATGGTAGTGGAGGAACAGGGGTTCTGGTAGAGGAGAAGCGTGTAAAGGGAAACGTACCTTTGCTCCCGGCGGTGATGAAGTGCAGCTCGCTGGTTTTCACTCCGACCTGAGACATGTCTGCCCCCTCTGGGACCAGCAGCACCCCCTCTACTGCCTACACACACACACACACACACACACACACACACACACACACACACACACACACAGATAGATACACACACACACACACACACACACACACACACACACAGAGATACACACAGAGATACACACACACAGATATTAGGCTAGGCTAGGTTAGGTAAGGCTAGGTTAGGCTAGGCTAGGTAAGCTACCTCATAGATGGCAGGGTTAGGTTAGGCAAGGCTAGGCTAGGTTAGGTTAGGTTAGGCTAGGCTAGGCACCTCGTAGATGGTTAGGTTAGGCTAGGCTAGGCTAGGTTAGGTTAGGTTAGGTTAGGTTAGGTTAGCTACCTCGTACACGGGGATGGTCCTCTTGACTGTCCTGGTCTTCAGGTCCCACACCATACACACCTTGTCCCTGCCGGAGCTGAAACCATGACAACACAACCATAACACAACCATGACCACAACACAACCATAACACAACCATGACCATAACACAACCATGACCACAACACAACCATGACCACAACACAACCATGACCACAACCACAACACAACCATGACCACAACCACAACACAACCATGACCACAACCACAACACAACCATGACCACAACCACAACACCACACCATACACACCTTGTCCTTGCCGGAGCTGTTACCATGACAACACAACCATAACACAACCACAACACAACCACAACACAACCATAACACAACCACAACACAACCACATTAGATTACCGTAGATTAGATTAGATTAGATTTATTGTCCCCAGGGGGAAATACACATTTTCACACCACTGTACAGTACACATATATAAACTCCTAAAAATAAGTTTGGAAACGTTATTTTGGTCGATTATTCCTCCCCTTTAATAACACCAGTTGGTATTGTATTTGATATGGTTGGAAAGCCTGATTAGTCACCTTTACAACCAGGTACAACTTGTAAGGATCGTGCATTCATGGAATGAGCAACACAGCTAAACGTGTGGGTAGCGGCGTACCTGACCATGGTGTCTCCCTGGGGGTGAAGGCCAGGGAGGTCACAGGGCTGTAGTGGAGGTGAGGGGGGGGGGGCGTACCTGACCATGGTGTCTCCGTCGGGGGTGAAGGCCAGGGAGGTCACAGGGCTGTAGTGGCCTTGCAGGACAGAGACACACTGGCTGGAGCGCAGATCCCACAGTCTGACACCACAGTCCTGGGAGGAACTGAACAGCTGCAGCAGGGAGGGGGAGGGGTGGAACTGCACCAGGCTGGGGGGGAGGGAGGGAGGGAGGGGGGGGAGGGAGGAGGGAGGGGGAGGGAGGGAGGAGGGAGGGAGGGAGGGAGGGAGGGAGGGGGAGGGAGGGAGGGAGGGAGGGAGGGGGGGGAGGGGGAGGGAGGAGGGAGGGGGGGGGAGGGAGGGGGAGGGAGGGGGGGAGGAGGGAGGGAGGGGGGGGGAGGGAGGGAGGGAGGGAGGGAGGGGGGGAGGAGGGGAGGGGGAGGAGGGAGGGAGGGAGGGGGGGAGGGGGAGGGAGGGGGGAGGGAGGGAGGGGGAGGAGGGGGGGGGAGGAGGGAGGGAGGGAGAGCAAGGCAAGTTTATTAGTACAGCACATTTCATACAACAGGGGCAATTCAAAGTGATTTACATACATTATTACAGCATTAAATGCTCTATTTTTTTACAGCAAAAAAATATACATCAAGAGAAGAATAGCAAGCAAAATAAAAATGACAAGAACATATATACAGTGTATATATATATATATATGTAAAATATATAGAGATAAAATACATTGTAGATTGTTGTTATGTTGTGGTATATAGATAAACATTTAATAGGATAATGAGTAAGATAATAGAAATGAATAAAAAGACATGGATGGAAGAGGGAGGGAGGAAGGACAGCGAGGGAGGGAGGGAGGGGGGGAGTTAAGGAGGGAGTTAAGGAGGGAGGGAGGGAGTTAAGGAGGGAGGGAGGGAGTTAAGGAGGGAGGGAGGGAGTTAAGGCCGGTTTAAAGTTCTGCGTCGAATTTACGTGCGTAGCTTACGTTCCCTACGTAAGGGAGGGAGTTAAGGAGGGAGGGAGGGAGGGATGGAGGGAGTTAAGGAGGGAGGGAGGGAGGGAGGGAGTTATGGAGGGAGGGAGGGAGTTAAGGAGGGAGTTATGGAGGAGGGAGGGAGGGAGTTATGGAGGGAGTTATGGAGGGATGGAGGGAGGGAGTTAAGGAGGGAGGGAGGGAGTTAAGGAGGGAGGGAGTTAAGGAGGGAGTTAAGGAGGGAGGGAGTTAAGGAGGGAGGGAGGGAGTTAAGGAGGGAGGGAGTTAAGGAGGGAGTTAAGGAGGGAGGGAGTTAAGGAGGGAGTTAAGGAGGGAGGGAGTCAAGGAGGGAGTTAAGGAGGGAGGTAGGGAGTTAAGGAGGGAGGGAGGGAGTTAAGGAGGGAGGGAGGGAGTTAAGGAGGGAGGGAGTTAAGGAGGGAGGGAGGGAGTTAAGGAGGGAGGGAGGGATGGAGGGAGGGAGGGATGGAGGGAGGGAGGAGGGAGGGAGGGAGGGAGGAGGGATGGAGGGAGTTATGGAGGGAGGGAGGGAGGGAGGAGGGAGGGAGTTAAGGAGGGAGGGAGTTAAGGAGGGAGGGAGTTAAGGAGGGAGTTAAGGAGGGAGGGAGGAGGGAGGGAGGGAGGGAGTTAAGGAGGGAGGGAGGAGGGAGGGAGGGAGGGAGTTAAGGAGGGAGGGAGTTAAGGAGGGAGGGAGGAGGGAGGAAAGAAGGAAGGACAGACATGTAAACGAGTGTTGAATGTCTTCAGTTCTCTGTAGTTTCTCTGGTTCTTCTGCAGGCTCAGAGCCTCTCACTGTTACACAGATGATTTAGATCTGTTTTTAGGTCAGGGGTGAGAGGTGAGAGGTGAGAGGTCAGGGGTGAGAGGTCAGGGGTCAGGGGTGAGAGGTCAGGGGTCAGGGGTGAGAGGTCAGGGGTCAACGTACTGTACGACCCCAGAGGAGCCCTTCAGGTTGTGGGTGCAGTACTGCTTCAGGACGTCCCACAGCTTGATGGTCCCGTCACACCCTCCTGCAACACACGCACACGCACACACACGCGCACACAGAGAAACACACGGCGTAGAACAGATCATGTTTATATTCCATCTCTGCCATGTTGTAAACACTGGTCACCATGGTGACGCGCGCCCCCCCCCCCCCCCCCAAGCGGACCATGGTCACCGACGGCTCACCTGTGGCCAGCAGCGTGGAGGTGGGGTCGAAGGTCATGCTGGCGACCGGCGCGGTGTGTATGGCCCTCCACGACCTGGTGACCTCCGAACTCTGCCACGCCCACTGCTTCAGGAGGAGGGCCCTGCTGGCTGTCACCAGCACCTACACACACACACACACACAGAGAGAGAGAGAGAGAGAGAGACACACAGAGAGAGAGAGAGACACAGAGAGAGAGAGAGAGAGAGAGAGAGAGAGAGAGAGAGAGAGAGAGAGAGAGAGGTCACACTGACACTTTAACAAGGCAGCTACATTGACAAGGCAGCTACATTGACAAGGCAGCAGACATTGACAAGGCAGCTACATTGACAAGACAGCATACATTGACAAGGCAGCTACATTGACAAGGCAGCATACATTGACAAGGCAGCTACATTGACATGGAGGCATACATTGACAAGGCAGCTACATTGACAAGGCATGTTAAGCCTCATTATGTAATAACTGCACATTATGTAATAAAATCCCAAAATGTAATAAAAAGTCACTTTCAATATGTAATAACACCGCATTATGTAATAACCTGCACATTGTGTAATAAATTGGCTGAACGCAAAATGTAATAACGTTTGCCTTATTAAGTAATAAATGTATTACATATTGTGCAGGTTATTACAAAATGCGGCGGTTGCACTTTTTTGTAACACACTTGAAAAAATGGAAATGTAATAAATATATTTGACCATGAAAAGCATTTCAATTCTCCAACATAAAAAAAAATCCAGAATTGCATGTTGTGTTGAAACTAAATAGTATTTCTATCGACCACTTATATGCTGATTTGGTTGCTTTCTTCTCAAGTTATGAAGCCCCCAATGGCAATTTGCTTGTTTAGGAGATATTCTGAAGACCCGATAACTCATTCCTTCAGGGGATCATAATATGATATATATGATAATATTATTATTGTGATAAAAATGCCTTGTCTGGCAATTAACATTATGCAACTTTTCAAAGCATTTAAACGTACTGAGTGCGCTGCGGTGCTTGTTACTCTCACGACTCCGACTCACGACTACCGAATTTGTGATCTGAGACTGTGACGAGACGATAACGCTGGCAGGGTGTTTACGTATCGTTTTGGGAGTTGTATGGTCGGCGATTGGGTGCAAGAGTCAATCAGCGACCCGTCTCGTAGTTGACATGCATCCTTTCTTGTCCGCCTCGGGAAGTAATGTCAACGTTTAAACATCCATAAAGTGCAGTTATTGCAGAAATAGACTGAAAAAAAAACACAAAACAAAAGAAAACAAGTTTTTATGCACTCTGTTTAACATCTACTTGTTCTGCGTTCATGAGCAAATTCAATTGCTGACTTGTTTAGGTTTTCCTTCATAGAAAACCTTTGGTAGGCTTTAGGCCCAATCCCGATTCCCTCTTCTACCCCTATGGCTCGTTTTCGAGTGCCACTCGCTTTTGAGCCAAGGCCTCGGAACAGAGCCACAAGCCATAGTGGTTGAACATTTTCCCTATGAAATGGGACAACCCTTCAAGACCCTGATACGTCATCAGTAGTATCATAGAAAAGCATTGACGCTCCCGATTCATTCACAACTTACGTTTTACGCTATCAATCGATCAAACAAGTCATCAAATAAAAAATAACAATGCTTCATTATCAGACCATGACAGAATAACGGTGCTCTAACCTGTAGGCTATGCAACCTGTGCTCCTACCCTGCCAGTCTGCACTGATATAGGACAACAGTGCAACAACTTTGCGGCTGAACTTTAGTTACATTTCCGACGTCATATGCCATCAAAGGGGGGAAATAGCCAGGGCTGAAAGTGGATTGAAGTTCTTGCAGGTAGCATAACTATACTACAATACAAAGAAGTAGATTCTGCACACTGCTAGTAGACTGCTCCCAGTAGATTCATTTAGATGTTCCAGTCATACAAGACCTCCAGAAAAGGTATATAGCCTACTATACTATATGTGTGGTGGCCTGGGAAAACCCGTCGGATGTCGCTGGCGTTCGTTTGTGGCAAAGAGCAAAAATAGATTGAAATATCCTATTTCGGCGATTTTGATATTATGTGGTATTTAGTACTTTGAACTCCATACTACATTATGGTGAATAAACATTTTAAGAAAACAAAAGAGAAAGTACTTATTTTTATGTTTTTGTGGCGGGTAGTTTGCTAGCGAAACAACATCACGTTGAACGTGTCTCATTCTCAGTTAAGCAACGCACGCACACATGAGCGAAAGGAGAGACGATACTTCCACCTGTGTTATTGCCAGTTTACTGATGCTCACAATAAGCATAAAGTAATACAATCTTAACTAGAAGACACACAAATGGATCTGTCCCTCGCATACCGACGAGGCGAGCAGACTAACACCGCATCACAAGCAGACAAACGAGACCGGCCGATCTGCATAGGCTCCTCCCCCGACCCGGAGGAGAAAGGGGTAGTAATGACCTTTCACTTTTTTTGACATGATACATTAAAATGCTCATAACTTTTAAAAAATAAAGGGCTATCTCAGTCATTCAACCAGTTATGAATAGCTGAGAACTTCTAATTTATGGAAATATTTAAAAAATGAAAATGTCAAAATGCCACCATGTGAAGGGTTTTCCCAGGCCACCACACATATACTATACTATACTATATACTATACTACCCCAACCTTCATTGCTTCATATTGTTCTCCTCCCGCCCCCATGCCAGCTTCATGCATCCTGAACACACATATCCATTTTGAATGCCTGCATTGTATAGAAAACAATACTTAACAAGTCTCCTTTATGAGTTTGCTCATAACTAAATAAACAAACAAACAAACAAATAAAGATGGAAATGTGCATCTATTATTCTTAGACATAGTTGTTGCATACAGTAATGGTTTGAGCATTTATTTTTAAACTTAATGTTAGTTACTTGGCCTATAGAAAACTCTAAATGATAGCATTTTAAAACTATTTTAAAGTATTCGCATACATTTCAACATGTTGCCTTTTATCAAGTGACTACTGAAATAAAATAAAATGGAAAAAAATGTATGCTCATTTCCTGATTGACCCGTTACGAGACGGGTCGCTGATTGACTCTTGCACCCAATCGCCGACCATACAACTCCCAAAACGATAAGTAAACACCCTGCCAGCGTTATCGTCTCGTCACAGTCTCAGATTACAAATTCGGTAGTCGTGAGTCGGAGTTGTGAGAGTAACAAGCACCGCAGCGCACTCAGTACGTTTAAATGCAATTCTGGATTTTTTTTTTTATGTTGCCGAATTAAAATGTTTTTCATGGTCAAATATATTTATTACATTTCCATTTTTTTTTATGTTAAATGACTTTGATGTATTTGATGTATTTGATGTATTTGATGCAGCTGTTTAAGCAGACTGGTTACCTGGTCGTCTGGGCTGAGGGCAAACGAGGTGATGTCCTCCTGGTCATCCTGCCGTCAAAACAACCCCAGAAAACACCAGAACCCCCCGTCAGACACACACACACACACACACACACACACACACACACACACAAGAACTCCCATTAGACTCACTCAGCGTTCTATATGGGAAAGTAAGTTAGCCTTGAGAACCGATACTTCGACTTGGCTGGGGATCGAACTCACGACCTCCCGATCTCAGGACGGACACTCTGACCAAGGCCACTAAGCTGGGTCGTTCTACATGGACCCTGTGGTAAATGACGTGTCCACACCACGGGGGCGTCCCTCTCACAGCAGGGTGTCCCTCTCTCACAGCAGGGTGTCCCTCTCTCACAGCAGGGTGTCTAACTCTCACAGCAGGGTGTCCCTCTCTCACAGCAGGGTGTCCCTCTCTCACAGCAGGGTGTCTCTCTCTCACAGCAGGGTGTCCCTCTCTCACAGCAGGGTGTCCCTCTCTCACAGCAGGGTGTCTCTTTCTCACAGCAGGGTGTCCCTCTCTCACAGCAGCGTGTCCCTCTCTCACAGCAGGGTGTCTCTCTCTCACAGCAGGGTGTCCCTCTCTCACAGCAGGGTGTCTCTCTCTCACAGCAGGGTGTCTCTCTCTCACAGCAGGGTGTCTCTCTCTCACAGCAGGGTGTCTCTCTCTCACAGCAGGGTGTCTCTCTCTCACAGCAGGGTGTCCCTCTCTCACAGCAGGGTGTCTCTCTCTCACAGCAGGGTGTCTCTCTCACACAGCAGGGTGTCCCTCTCTCACAGCAGGGTGTCCCTCTCTCACAGCAGGGTGTCTCTCTCTCACAGCAGGGTGTCCCTCTCTCACAGCAGGGTGTCTCTCTCTCTCACAGCAGGGTGTCCCTCTCTCACAGCGGGGTGTCTAACTCTCTCACAGCGGGGTGTCCCTCTCTCACAGCAGGGTGTCCCTCTCTCACAGCAGGGTGTCTCTCTCTCACAGCAGGGTGTCTCTCTCTCACAGCAGGGTGTCTCTCTCTCACAGCAGGGTGTCTCTCTCTCACAGCAGGGTGTCTCTCTCTCACAGCAGGGTGTCTCTCTCTCACAGCAGGGTGTCTCTCTCTCACAGCAGGGTGTCTCTCTCTCACAGCAGGGTGTCTCTCTCTCACAGCAGGGTGTCCCTCTCTCACAGCAGGGTGTCTCTCTCTCACAGCAGGGTGTCCCTCTCTCCCAGCAGGGTGTCCCTCTCTCACAGCAGGGTGTCTCTCTCTCACAGCAGGGTGTCTCTCTCTCACAGCAGGGTGTCCCTCTCTCACAGCAGGGTGTCTCTCTCTCACAGCAGGGTGTCCCTCTCTCACAGCAGGGTGTCTCTCTCTCACAGCAGGGTGTCCTTCTCTCACAGCAGGGTGTCCCTCTCTCACAGCAGGGTGTCTCTCTCTCACAGCAGGGTGTCTCTCTCTCACAGCAGGGTGTCCCTCTCTCACAGCAGGGTGTCTCTCTCTCACAGCAGGGTGTCTCTCTCTCACAGCAGGGTGTCCCTCTCTCACAGCAGGGTGTCTCTCTCTCTCACAGCAGGGTGTCTCTCTCTCACAGCAGGGTGTCTCTCTCTCTCAGCAGGGTGTCTAACTCTCACAGCAGGGTGTCCCTCTCTCACAGCAGGGTGTCCCTCTCTCACAGCAGGGTGTCTCTCTCTCACAGCAGGGTGTCCCTCTCTCACAGCAGGGTGTCTCTCTCTCACAGCAGGGTGTCTCTCTCTCACAGCAGGGTGTCTCTCTCTCACAGCAGGGTGTCCCTCTCTCACAGCAGGGTGTCTCTCTCTCACAGCAGGGTGTCTCTCTCTCACAGCAGGGTGTCTCTCTCTCACAGCAGGGTGTCTCTCTCTCACAGCAGGGTGTCTCTCTCTCACAGCAGGGTGTCTCTCTCTCACAGCAGGGTGTCTCTCTCTCACAGCAGGGTGTCTCTCTCTCACAGCAGGGTGTCTCTCTCTCACAGCGGGGTGTCCCTCTCTCACAGCAGGGTGTCTCTCTCTCACAGCAGGGTGTCTCTCTCTCACAGCAGGGTGTCTCTCTCTCACAGCAGGGTGTCTCTCTCTCACAGCAGGGTGTCTCTCTCTCACAGCAGGGTGTCTCTCTCTCACAGCAGGGTGTCTCTCTCTCACAGCGGGGTGTCTCTCTCTCACAGCAGGGTGTCTCTCTCTCACAGCAGGGTGTCTCTCTCTCACAGCAGGGTGTCTCTCTCTCACAGCAGGGTGTCTCTCTCTCACAGCAGGGTGTCTCTCTCTCACAGCAGGGTGTCTCTCTCTCACAGCAGGGTGTCCCTCTCTCACAGCAGGGTGTCCCTCTCTCACAGCAGGGTGTCTCTCTCTCACAGCAGGGTGTCTCTCTCTCACAGCAGGGTGTCCCTCTCTCACAGCAGGGTGTCTCTCTCTCACAGCAGGGTGTCCCTCTCTCACAGCAGGGTGTCTCTCTCTCACAGCAGGGTGTCCCTCTCTCACAGCAGGGTGTCCCTCTCTCACAGCAGGGTGTCTAACTCTCACAGCAGGGTGTCCCTCTCTCACAGCAGGGTGTCTCTCTCTCACAGCAGGGTGTCCCTCTCTCACAGCAGGGTGTCTCTCTCTCACAGCAGGGTGTCTCTCTCTCACAGCAGGGTGTCCCTCTCTCACAGCAGGGTGTCTAACTCTCACAGCAGGGTGTCCCTCTCTCACAGCAGGGTGTCTCTCTCTCACAGCAGGGTGTCTCTCTCTCACAGCAGGGTGTCTCTCTCTCACAGCAGGGTGTCTCTCTCTCACAGCAGGGTGTCTCTCTCTCACAGCAGGGTGTCTCACTCTCACAGCAGGGTGTCCCTCTCTCACAGCAGGGTGTCTCTCTCTCACAGCAGGGTGTCCCTCTCTCACAGCAGGGTGTCTCTCTCTCACAGCAGGGTGTCTCACTCTCACAGCAGGGTGTCTAACTCTCTCACAGCGGGGTGTCCCTCTCTCACAGCAGGGTGTCTAACTCTCACAGCAGGGTGTCCCTCTCTCACAGCAGGGTGTCTAACTCTCTCACAGCAGGGTGTCTCTCTCTCACAGCAGGGTGTCTCTCTCTCACAGCAGGGTGTCTCTCTCTCACAGCAGGGTGTCTCTCTCTCACAGCAGGGTGTCCCTCTCTCACAGCAGGGTGTCCCTCTCTCACAGCAGGGTGTCTCTCTCTCACAGCAGGGTGTCTCTCTCTCACAGCAGGGTGTCTCTCTCTCACAGCGGGGTGTCTAACTCTCTCACAGCAGGGTGTCTCTCTCTCACAGCAGGGTGTCTCTCTCTCACAGCAGGGTGTCTAACTCTCTCACAGCAGGGTGTCTCTCTCTCTCACAGCAGGGTGTCTCTCTCTCACAGCAGGGTGTCTCTCTCTCACAGCAGGGTGTCTCTCTCTCTCACAGCAGGGTGTCTCTCTCTCACAGCAGGGTGTCTCTCTCTCACAGCAGGGTGTCTCTCTCTCTCACAGCAGGGTGTCTCTCTCTCACAGCAGGGTGTCTAACTCTCTCACAGCAGGGTGTCTCTCTCTCTCACAGCAGGGTGTCCCTCTCTCACAGCAGGGTGTCTCTCTCTCACAGCAGGGTGTCCCTCTCTCACAGCAGGGTGTCCCTCTCTCACAGCAGGGTGTCTCTCTCTCACAGCGGGGTGTCCCTCTCTCACAGCAGGGTGTCTCTCTCACAGCGGGGTGTCTCTCTCTCACAGCAGGGTGTCCCTCTCTCACAGCAGGGTGTCTCTCTCTCACAGCAGGGTGTCTCTCTCTCACAGCAGGGTGTCTCTCTCTCACAGCAGGGTGTCTCTCTCTCACAGCAGGGTGTCTCTCTCTCACAGCAGGGTGTCCCTCTCTCACAGCAGGGTGTCTCTCTCACAGCAGGGTGTCTCTCTCTCACAGCAGGGTGTCCCTCTCTCACAGCAGGGCGTCCCTCTCTCACAGCAGGGTGTCTCTCTCTCACAGCAGGGTGTCTCTCTCTCACAGCAGGGTGTCTCTCTCTCACAGCAGGGTGTCCCTCTCTCACAGCAGGGTGTCCCTCTCTCACAGCAGGGTGTCTCTCTCTCACAGCAGGGTGTCTCTCTCTCACAGCAGGGTGTCTCTCTCTTACAGCAGGGTGTCTCTCTCTCACAGCAGGGTGTCCCTCTCTCACAGCAGGGTGTCCCTCTCTCACAGCAGGGTGTCTCTCTCTCACAGCAGGGTGTCCCTCTCTCACAGCAGGGTGTCTCTCTCTCACAGCAGGGTGTCCCTCTCTCACAGCAGGGTGTCTCCCTCTCACAGCAGGGTGTCTAACTCTCTCTCAGCAGGGTGTCTCTCTCTCACAGCAGGGTGTCTCTCTCTCACAGCAGGGTGTCCCTCTCTCACAGCAGGGTGTCTCCCTCTCACAGCAGGGTGTCTCTCTCTCACAGCAGGGTGTCTCCCTCTCACAGCAGGGTGTCTAACTCTCTCTCAGCAGGGTGTCTCTCTCTCACAGCAGGGTGTCTCTCTCTCACAGCAGGGTGTCCCTCTCTCACAGCAGGGTGTCTCCCTCTCACAGCAGGGTGTCTCTCTCTCACAGCAGGGTGTCTAACTCTCTCACAGCAGGGTGTCTCTCTCTCACAGCGGGGTGTCCCTCTCTCACAGCAGGGTGTCCCTCTCTCACAGCAGGGTGTCTCTCTCTCACAGCAGGGTGTCTCTCTCTCACAGCAGGGTGTCTAACTCTCTCAGCAGGGTGTCTAACTCTCTCACCTGCTCCAGGCTGTGGACGACCTTCCCCGTGGAGAGCTGCAGCACGTTGACGCGCGTCCCGCAGGTGCAGAAGATGAACTGCTCGTCTGTGCTGATCTGAGACCAGAGACATGGTGAAACATAGCATTAGCATCGTAGCATTATAGTATTATAGCATTGAAGTATTAGCATCGTAGCATTATAGCATAATAGTATTATAGCATTGAAGTATTAGCATTGTAGCATTATAGCAACGTATCATTATAGCATTGTAGCATCGTAGCATTATAGCATTATAGCATTATAGCATTGTAGCATCGTAGCATAGTAGCATTATAACAATAATAATAATAATAATAATAATAATAATAACTTTTTATTTGTATAGCGCTTTTCCTGCGAACGTTGCAGCTCAAAGTGCTCCAATCATTATATAATCATCATTAAATGATTTAGTCATTTAAAGGCAATATTAAAAAGATGGGTTTTTAGTCTTGACTTGAACATTATGTGCTGAGGTTGCATCCCTAATGTAAACTGGCAGTGAGACACAATCTGGAGCATAACATGAGAATGCAGCCTCACCAAATCTCTCCTTTTGTACATGTGGTACACAGAGAAAACCAGCGTCAGAAGACCTGAGAAGAGCTCTATTGGGCTGATATGCTAGCAAAAGACCTGAGAGCTCTATTGGGCTGATATGCTAGCAGAAGACCTGAGAGCTCTATTGGGCTGATATGCTAGCAGAAGACCTGAGAGCTCTATTGGGCTGATATGCTAGCAGAAGACCTGAGAGCTCTATTGGGCTGATATGCTAGCAGAAGACCTGAGAGCTCTATTGGGCTGATATGCTAGCTGCGCCAACTGGGTGTTGAGGGCACCGCCCTGGACTGGCTCACCTCTTACCTCACCAACAGACAACAGTTCATCTCCCTCTCCGGTCACACCTCCTCCTCCTCCTCTGTCACACAGGGGGTCCCACAAGGCTCAGTCCTCGGCCCCCTGCTCTTCCTCTGCTACACACTCCCCCTCGGTCACATCCACCGCCAATTCAACCTGGACTTCCACTGCTACGCCGATGACACCCAGATTTACATCACCACAAACTCCACCCAGAACCCACCCCTCACTCACATCGAAACCTGCATCTCTGCAATAAAAACCTGGCTCACACACAACTTCCTCAAACTGAACAGTGAAAAGACCGAAGTCATCCTCATCGGCACCAAATCCATCCTCAATAAAACCGGACCCATCACACTCACCATTGACGACACTACCATCACCCCCTCCCCCCTGGCTCGCAACCTCGGCTTCATTCTGGACCCCACCCTCTCATTTGATCCCCACGTCAGTTCTATTGTCAAGACATCCTACTTCCACCTCCGAAACATCGCAAAAATCAGACACTGCCTCTCCCCCCCCGCTGCTGAATCCCTCATCCACGCCTTCATCTCCTCCCGCCTTGACTACTGCAACTCCCTACTCACCGGCATCACCTCCCGCTCCCTCCATAGACTCCAAATGGTCCAAAACTCTGCTGCACGCCTCCTTTCAAACACCCGCTCCCGTGACCACATCACTCCTGTCCTCCACTCTCTCCACTGGCTCCCCATCAAAGAACGTATACAATTCAAAGTCCTCATCCTCACATACAAAGCCCTCCATAGCCTGGCCCCCCCTTACCTGACTGACCTCCTTCTCCCCCACCGCCCTACCCGTACCCTCCGATCCTCATCCATTGTTCCCCTCACTGTCCCACCCTCAAAACTCAAAGGCTTCGGTCACCGTGCCTTTCACGAGCTGCACCCCGCCTCTGGAACTCTCTCCCTCAACCACTCAGAGACTCACCCTCACTCCTCACTTTTAAATCCCACCTCAAAACCTACCTGTTCTCCCATGCCTACAGCCTCCCCTACCCCTAGCCATCTCCCCCATGCCGGCCACCCCCGCCCCCCCTGGACATGCATACAACCTCCCCTACCCCTAACCGCCCCCCCCCCCCCCTCCCCCTCCCCGTTCGCTGATTCTGTGTTCCATGTGTCCATGTTGCTTGCTGTTTTTGTGTTTTCCGTATCTCCTGTATTGTCAGCGTCTTTGAGCCTCGGAAAAGCGCTATATAAATGTAATGAATTATTATTATTATTATTAAGACCTGAGAGCTCTATTGGGCTGATATGCTAGCAGAAGACTTGAGAGCTCTATTGGGCTGATATGCTAGCAGAAGACCTGAGAGCTCTATTGGGCTGATATGCTAGCAAAAGACCTGAGAGCTCTATTGGGCTGATATGCTAGCAGAAGACTTGAGAGCTCTATTGGGCTGATATGCTAGCAAAAGACCTGAGAGCTCTATTGGGCTGATATGCTAGCAGAAGACCTGAGAGCTCTATTGGGCTGATATGCTAGCAAAAGACCTGAGAGCTCTATTGGGCTGATATGCTAGCAGAAGACCTGAGAGCTCTATTGGGCTGATATGCTAGCAGAAGACCTGAGAGCTCTATTGGGCTGATATGCTAGCAGAAGACCTGAGAGCTCTATTGGGCTGATATGCTAGCAGAAGACCTGAGAGCTCTATTGGGCTGATATGCTAGCAGAAGACCTGAGAGCTCTATTGGGCTGATATGCTAGCAGAAGGTCTTTCAGATATTCTGGTGCTGTGGCAGTGAGAGCTTTATAAACAAACAGAAGGATCTTGAAATCTATGCTGAACTTAACAGGAAGCCAGTGTAGAGTCTCTAAAATAGGAGTTATATGAGCTTGTCTGCTTGTTTTGGTTAAAACTCTCGCTGCTGCATTTTGGACTAATTGCAGCTGGCCAATAGCTTTCTGAGAGAAGACCAGTAAGGAGACTGTTACAATAGTCCAAACGGGTAATAACAAATAGATGCATTAACACTTCTGCATCAGCTTGCCGGAGAAAATGTCTAACTTTTGCAATATTCCGTAGATGATAAAAAGCATTTCTAGTGATAGATCTGATGTGAAGTCAGAATCTAGCATGATCATCATAGCATCATAGCATCATAGCATCGCAGCTCATACAACTTGCTGGAGATCTCATGCATGTCTCCATGGTTACCTCACCTGGACTTTCCCTCCCTTGTAGAAGGGCTCGATCCGGCTGTGGACAGCGTAGCTGGCGGAGGAGCAGAGGGTTAATAACACATTCTATCTGTGAGATTATTTCTCTATATATCATCCACACACACACAAACACACACACACACACACACACACGCTCCCTCCCCATCACACACACACGGACTCACGCACGCTCCCTCCCCATCACACACACTCACATGCTCTCTCCCCATCACACACACACACACACACACACACACACACACGAACAAACACAAACACACACAAACAAACACAAACACACACTCTCGCTCTCCTCATCACACACACACACACACACACACACACACACACACACACACACACACTACTGCTGCTGCTGCTGCTGCTGCTATGTATTACAATGTATTGTATTGCTGACTTTATCTCACACATTTGCTTTACAACCCCAATTCTTGTGTTCTTCTCTCAAATCTCTGGTATGATTTAACTTGATCCTGGTGATGCTGTAGACTAGTTAGATGTGTAACTAGTTAGATGTGTAACTAGTTAGCAGGTAGCTGGCCGGCCAGATCTACAGTCAACTGTCCCACGTTTATTATTCTGTATAGATGTATCTATATTTCTCTGACTTACTTGGTCTTAAACTGCATGTTGGTGTTCGCCATCTTGCTTCGACACGTGCCTGGCTGGCTGACACTCTTCGCGTATAAAAGCAGATGAATAAACTCCTCTCACAAATGTTTTAAAAGCTCATTCGCCGCGATCGACACATCACACACATGTGTTGGGGAGTTTGTGCTTCGCACGTCGGTCGCAGGAGTTGCACGTCATCAGACGGCGAGCGTAGGGGAAAAGGCGCACGGCTCTGTGATTGGCTGGAAGGCGGACGCCGTCGGTTACGCAGCGATGAGAACAAAACGTGATAGCGATTTTTTTTTTTTTTTTAAATGTTCAACGGATATCATATCAGGATCCATGTATGCAGGAGGGAAGAGCGAGATGAAATAAAACATTAAAAAAAAACATATTTATGGTCTTCCTCCATCATGGCGGCCGTGTTAACGAGGTGATAGAAAATAAACAAACAAAGCTTTTGGTTCCCAATGACAAAGCGACCAGGCGAGGAGAGGGTGCTGGACTGACCACTATTCTCTCTCCTCCCGACACACACAAACAAGTGTAGATACTGAGAGTGCGGTGTGACGTGTGTGTGTGTGTGTGTGTGTGTGTGTGTGTGTGTGTGTGTGTGTGTGTGTGTGTGCGTGTGTGTGTGCGTGCGTGCGTGCGTGCGTGTGTGTGTGTGTGTGTGTGTGTGTGTGTGTGTGTGTGTGTGTGTGTGTGTGCGTGTGTGTGTGCGTGTGTGTGTGAGAGAGAGACTGACGACCGATGCTAGAACGGGTCGGAAAGACCACGGCTGTGTTAAGTCACATAAATTCAAAGGATTATATAATCTAGCGGCTTGCTCGTGGGTATGTCCTGCTATGTCCTGTTATGTCAAGAATGTTCATGTGTGTCCCCCATTGATAGGGCTAGGGTGTGTTCTCTGCGGTACATGACGGGGTGAGATAGGGGGGTAGGCCACAGACATGGAAGAGAGGTTAAACAGAGGGGATTATTATGGTGAGTAATGGACTGTGTGTCTTCTTGGCTGTGGCGACATGTTTATCCAATAGAAATATCGTTGTTGTTGTTTTTTCTAATATAGAAGATTTTAGAACTTATTTTCATGAAGCCTTCAAGTTGTGTTGTGTTTTTTTGTTTTTTTTACTATTCGTTTTTCGAACAAGAAATACTCTTCATATTCAAACGCTAGGTTGCCTGATATTGAACGGATTTTTTAAATTGTAGGGCTAGATTTTATTCTTCGATTTCTACAAATAGGGACTATGATAATATTGTGAACGTGCTGCTAACCCTAACCCCTGATGCTGTCAAGCTTCGATATTAAGATATTCATCCTATTCAATTTTAAAGACATGCCAAACATTTCATATGTCAGTTGTGTATTTTTTTGTTTTGTTTATAATTTAGTCAGTTGTTAGATTTATAGATGAATTGGAGAGTATACCACAGAACACACCATGAACATTTCCACTGCTTTGTTCGGTCATCTGCTGTGTCATATGACGTTCCAGAACAACACGTCATAGAACATCCAGTCTATTGTCACCTGGCTCTGGGTGACATGTTCACATGAACATGGGCTGCTGTGTCCCCTAAGACTGTCCCATGGTGTTACTTTAAAACAGGCCTCCAGATACTTTCAATGTGTTTAATTTATTTCATTTACATTGAAGTCCTTTAGCATACGCCTCTATCCAAAGTCACTTGCCATCAGTACCTTTGTCTCAGTAAGTGAATCAACTGTACGTCATGGTAAGGAACACCTTTAAACCTCCCGTAAGAACAACATCAGCAGTCACAGTGCTTGAGAAAGGAAGAAACTTTACTGTACTGAAATTTTCTGATGACGCCATTTTGATGTGTATTCCTTTTGTTTGTTGTTTGTTTGTTGTTGTTTGTTTGTTTGTTGTTTGTTGTTTGTTGTTTGTTGTTGTTGTTGTTGTTGTTGTTTGTTTGTGTGTTGTTTGTTGTTTGTTGTGTGTTGTTTGTTGTGTGTTGTTTGTGTTATGTGTGTTTATGTGTTATGTGTGTGTGTGTGTGTGTGTGTGTGTGTGTATGTGTGTGTGTGTGTGTGTGTGTGTGTGTGTGTGTGTGCAGGCTGACCCAGAGTCGTCCCAGGGGGGGTATGACGTGGAGCTGTTCGTGGAGCAGCCGGACTACGACCTGATCTGCACCATCTGCCAGGGGGTCCTGAGATGCCCCGTCAGAGCCGCCTGCCACCACATCTTCTGCAAGAGATGCATCCTCCAATGGCTGAAGAGGTAAGAGAACATTCCTCCAATGGCTGAAGAGGTAAGAGAACATTCCTCCAATGGCTGAAGAGGTAAGAGAACATTCCTCCAATGGCTGAGGAGGTAAGAGAACATTCCTCCAATGGCTGAAGAGGTAAGAGAACATTCCTCCAATGGCTGAAGAGGTAAGAGAACATTCCTCCAATGGCTGAGGAGGTAAGAGAACATCCTCCAATGGCTGAAGAGGTACTGGCTGTCCACAAAATGGCCGCTTCTCTAGTCAAGTTCAAGTTTATTTGTCTCTACGTTGAATACGAGTAAACAACGTAACGAATTGTCTGAGGCAGAGCAGCTCTCCAGCATCAATCACCACCAACACCAGAGCGTAACGAGGATAACACACACAAGATAATCAGTAACGATAATACAACTAGAGCATAATAGATGAACGCCAGATAAGAGCGCCTTCGTACCGACGTGGTGACTAGATCAGGGGTGAGCTGCCGGCCTGCGATGGTGGTGTAGGGTGTAGAACAGTCTGTGATGGTGGTGTAGGGTGTAGGACAGTCTGTGATGGTGGTGTAGGGTGTAGGACAGTGTGTGATGGTGTTGTAGGGTGTAGAACAGTGTGTGATGGTGGTGTAGGGTGTAGGACAGTCTGTGATGGTGGTGTAGGGTGTAGGTCAGTCTGTGATGGTGGTGTAGGGTGTAGAACAGTGTGTGATGGTGGTGTAGGGTGTAGGACAGTGTGTGATGGTGTTGTAGGGTGTAGAACAGTGTGTGATGGTGGTGTAGGGTGTAGGACAGTCTGTGATGGTGGTGTAGGGTGTAGGACAGTGTGTGATGGTGTTGTAGGGTGTAGAACAGTGTGTGATGGTGGTGTAGGGTGTAGGACAGTCTGTGATGGTGGTGTAGGGTGTAGGTCAGTCTGTGATGGTGGTGTAGGGTGTAGAACAGTGTGTGATGGTGGTGTAGGGTGTAGGACAGTGTGTGATGGTGGTGTAGGGTGTAGGACAGTCTGTGATGGTGGTGTAGGGTGTAGGTCAGTCTGTGATGGTGGTGTAGGGTGTAGAACAGTGTGTGATGGTGGTGTAGGGTGTAGGACAGTGTGTGATGGTGGTGTAGGGTGTAGGACAGTGTGTGATGGTGTTGTAGGGTGTAGAACAGTGTGTGATGGTGGTGTAGGGTGTAGGACAGTCTGTGATGGTGGTGTAGGGTGTAGGTCAGTCTGTGATGGTGGTGTAGGGTGTAGGACAGTGTGTGATGGTGGTGTAGGGTGTAGAACAGTGTGTGATGGTGGTGTAGGGTGTAGAACAGTCTGTGATGGTGGTGTAGGGTGTAGGTCAGTGTGTGATGGTGGTGTAGGGTGTAGAACAGTGTGTGATGGTGGTGTAGGGTGTAGAACAGTCTGTGATGGTGGTGTAGGGTGTAGGTCAGTGTGTGATGGTGGTGTAGGGTGTAGAACAGTCTGTGATGGTGGTGTAGGGTGTAGGTCAGTGTGTGATGGTGGTGTAGGGTGTAGAACAGTGTGTGATGGTGGTGTAGGGTGTAGGACAGTGTGTGATGGTGGTGTAGGGTGTAGAACAGTGTGTGATGGTGGTGTAGGGTGTAGAACAGTCTGTGATGGTGGTGTAGGGTGTAGAACAGTGTGTGATGGTGGTGTAGGGTGTAGAACAGTCTGTGATGGTGGTGTAGGGTGTAGAACAGTCTGTGATGGTGGTGTAGGGTGTAGGTCAGTGTGTGATGGTGTTGTAGGGTGTAGAACAGTCTGTGATGGTGGTGTAGGGTGTAGAACAGTGTGTGATGGTGGTGTAGGGTGTAGGACAGTGTGTGATGGTGGTGTAGGGTGTAGGACAGTCTGTGATGGTGGTGTAGGGTGTAGAACAGTCTGTGATGGTGGTGTAGGGTGTAGAACAGTGTGTGATGGTGATGTAGGGTGTAGGTCAGTGTGTGATGGTGTTGTAGGGTGTAGAACAGTCTGTGATGGTGGTGTAGGGTGTAGGTCAGTGTGTGATGGTGTTGTAGGGTGTAGAACAGTGTGTGATGGTGGTGTAGGGTGTAGAACAGTGTGTGATGGTGGTGTAGGGTGTAGAACAGTCTGTGATGGTGGTGTAGGGTGTAGAACAGTCTGTGATGGTGATGTAGGGTGTAGGTCAGTGTGTGATGGTGTTGTAGGGTGTAGAACAGTCTGTGATGGTGGTGTAGGGTGTAGGTCAGTGTGTGATGGTGTTGTAGGGTGTAGAACAGTCTGTGATGGTGGTGTAGGGTGTAGGTCAGTGTGTGATGTTAAGTAAGTAAGTAAATAATGTTTATTTATATAGCACATTTACATTTATACCACAACGACAAAACAGCCTCCCAAAGTGTTTAACAGATAAAACACTAGTAAAAGAGAAACAACAAATAAAAATACACTAAAACAAGAACAAGGTGCAGTACAAAATACAGGAGCAGAAATAAAAGTGCAGATGAGTGCAGTGTCGGGAGGCAGGCTCACCTCAGGTCAAAGGTCAGGGAGAAGAGGTACGTCTTAGCTAATTTTTTGTCTTAGCTAATGTTTAGTCTTAGCTAATGGTTAGTCTTAGCTAATGTTTAGTCTTAGCTGATGGTTAGTCTAGCTGATGGTGGCGTAGGGTGAGGACAGCCTGGGGAGGAGGGTTGTAGGGTGAGGACAGTCTGGGGATGAGGGTTGTAGGGTGAGGACAGCCTGGGGATGAGGGTTGTAGGGTGAGGACAGTCTGGGGATGAGGGTTGTAGGGTGAGGACAGCCTGGGGATGAGGGTTGTAGGGTGAGGACAGTCTGGGGATGAGGGTTGTAGGGTGAGGACAGTCTGGGGATGAGGGTTGTAGGGTGAGGACAGCCTGGGGATGAGGGTTGTAGGGTGAGGACAGCCTGGGGATGAGGGTTGTAGGGTGAGGACAGCCTGGGGATGAGGGTTGTTGACGTAGGGTGAGGACAGTCTGGGGATGAGGGTTGTAGGGTGAGGACAGTCTGGGGATGAGGGTTGTAGGTTGAGGACAGTCTGGGGATGAGGGTTGTAGGGTGAGGACAGTCTGGGGATGAGGGTTGTAGGGTGAGGACAGTCTGGGGATGAGGGTTGTAGGGTGAGGACAGCCTGGGGATGAGGGTTGTAGGGTGAGGACAGCCTGGGGATGAGGGTTGTAGGGTGAGGACAGCCTGGGGATGAGGGTTGTAGGGTGAGGACAGTCTGGGGATGAGGGTTGTAGGGTGAGGACAGTCTGGGGATGAGGGTTGTAGGGTGAGGACAGCCTGGGGATGAGGGTTGTAGGGTGAGGACAGCCTGGGGATGAGGGTTGTAGGGTGAGGACAGCCTGGGGATGAGGGTTGTAGGGTGAGGACAGCCTGGGGATGAGTGTTGTTGACGTAGGGTGAGGACAGTCTGGGGATGAGGGTTGTAGGGTGAGGACAGCCTGGGGATGAGGGTTGTAGGGTGAGGACAGCCTGGGGATGAGGGTTGTAGGGTGAGGACAGCCTGGGGATGAGGGTTGTAGGGTGAGGACAGCCTGGGGATGAGTGTTGTTGACGTAGGGTGAGGACAGCCTGGGGATGAGGGTTGTAGGGTGAGGACAGTCTGGGGATGAGGGTTGTAGGGTGAGGACAGCCTGGGGATGAGGGTTGTAGGGTGAGGACAGTCTGGGGATGAGGGTTGTAGGGTGAGGACAGCCTGGGGATGAGGGTTGTAGGGTGAGGACAGTCTGGGGATGAGGGTTGTAGGGTGAGGACAGTCTGGGGATGAGGGTTGTAGGGTGAGGACAGTCTGGGGATGAGGGTTGTAGGGTGAGGACAGTCTGGGGATGAGGGTTGTAGGGTGAGGACAGTCTGGGGATGAGGGTTGTAGGGTGAGGACAGCCTGGGGATGAGGGTTGTAGGGTGAGGACAGTCTGGGGATGAGGGTTGTAGGGTGAGGACAGCCTGGGGATGAGGGTTGTAGGGTGAGGACAGTCTGGGGATGAGGGTTGTAGGGTGAGGACAGCCTGGGGATGAGGGTTGTAGGGTGAGGACAGTCTGGGGATGAGGGTTGTAGGGTGAGGACAGTCTGGGGATGAGGGTTGTAGGGTGAGGACAGCCTGGGGATGAGGGTTGTAGGGTGAGGACAGCCTGGGGATGAGGGTTGTAGGGTGAGGACAGCCTGGGGATGAGGGTTGTTGACGTAGGGTGAGGACAGTCTGGGGATGAGGGTTGTAGGGTGAGGACAGTCTGGGGATGAGGGTTGTAGGGTGAGGACAGCCTGGGGATGAGGGTTGTAGGGTGAGGACAGTCTGGGGATGAGGGTTGTAGGGTGAGGACAGTCTGGGGATGAGGGTTGTAGGGTGAGGACAGTCTGGGGATGAGGGTTGTAGGGTGAGGACAGCCTGGGGATGAGGGTTGTAGGGTGAGGACAGCCTGGGGATGAGGGTTGTAGGGTGAGGACAGTCTGGGGATGAGGGTCGTAGGGTGAGGACAGTCTGGGGATGGGGGTTGTAGGGTGAGGACAGTCTGGGGATGAGGGTTGTTGACGGCGTTCCTCCCCTGCAGACAGGAGACCTGCCCGTGCTGCAGGAAGGCCGTCAACCAGAGTCTGATCTTCGTGATGTTCAAGCTGAGCAAGTCCATCGGCCGCCTCAAGATAAAGGTGAAGAAATAACAGTTTTTTTTTTTTTTTCAAAGCAGCAGATTTTATTGTATGTATTGGATTCTAAAAAAATCTCGACAGACAAAAAGTTGTTAATGAGTTTGTATGAAGTATGGCTTAGTTTGGGTTCAACAGAGACGTCGGTGATGGTGAATGGAGAATTAGCATGTAGCAATAAGCTAGCCATGCATGTTTAATTAGCATGTAGCAATAAGCTAGCCATGCATGTTTAATTAGCACTAGAGCGTCTGCTATCAGACTGGTAGTTGATGACCTTAGATTTTTCCCTGTTCCCCTCCTCTCCTCCCCTCCCCCCCTCCCCTCCCCCTACCCCTCCTCTCCTCTCCTCTCTCCTCCCCCTCCTCTCCCCTCCTCTCCTCTCCCCTCTGTCCCCCCCCCCTCCCCTCCTCTCCTCTCCTCTCCCCTCCCCCTCCCCCTCCTCTCCTCTCCCCTCCTCTCCTCCCCTCCCCTCCCCCTCTCCCCTCTGTCCCCCCCCTCCCCTCCTCTCCTCTCCCCTCCCTATCCCCCCCTCTCCCCTCCTCCCCTCTCCTCCCCTCCCCTCCCCCTCTCCCCTCTGTCCCCCCCCCTCCCCTCCTCTCCTCTCCCCTCATCCCCCCTCCCCCCTCTCCCCTCCTCTCCTCTCCCCCCCTCCCCTCCCCTCCCCCTCCCCCCTCCCCTCCCCTCCCCCTCCCCCCCCTCCCCCCAGTGTAAGAATGAGATCCGTGGCTGCCCTGCGGTGTTCTCTCTGTCAGAGCAGTACTGTCACAGCATGGGCTGCATGTTCGAGCTGATCCCCTGCCCGTACCAGGGCTGCAGGGCGCAGCTCCTGCGCAGGGACCTGGAGACGCACGCGCGCCACTGCGAGCACTGGAGGCAGCCCTGCCACATGGGCTGCGGCACCCTGCTGTCCCACCGCACGCAGCCGCAGCACAACTGCTACAGGTGAGCTGCGATGCTATGATGCTGCGATGCTATGATGCTGCGATGCTATGATGCTACGGTGCTATAATGCTATGATGCTATAATGCTACTTTTTCTTTTTCTTCTTCTTCTTCTTATCATTATTATTATCATCATTATTATTATTATTATTATTATCATCATTATCATTATTATTATCATCATTATTATATTATTATTATATTGTTATTATATTATTAATAATATTATTTTGTTATTATATTATTATTATTATTATTATATTATATTATAATTATTATTATATTATGATATTATTATTATTATATTATTATTATATATTATTATTATTATTATTATATTATTATTATATTATATTATTATTATTATATATTATTATTATTATTATTATATTATATTATAATTATAATTATTATATTATATTATTATTATTAAATTATTATTATTATTATAGTATATATTATTATTATTATTATTATATTATTATATTATATTATAATTATAATTATTGTTATTGTTATTATTATATTATTATTATTATTATATTATTATTATTATTATATTATATTATTATTATTATTATTATATTATTATATTATTATTATATTATATGATGCTATTACTCCAGGCAGCTGCGTCAGGAGTACGAGGCCAAGCAGAGGAACCACCGCGCCATCGCAGCGGCGCTGCAGAGGAAGATGCGGCGCATGCAGAGCACCATGGCCCACATGAAGAGGCAGATCGGCCTGATCTGTGAGAGTCTGGAGGTGATGGAGGACCTGGAGGAGGTGGAGGAGGAGGAGGAGCAGGGGGAGGGGGAGACCAGCGGGGGGAGCAGCGGCAGTCTGAGCAGCAGCAACAGCAGCTCCTGAGGAAGAGGAGGAGGAGGAAGAGGAGGAGGAGGAGGAGGAGGAGGAGGAGGAGGAGGAGACTTGGGGCTCATATTGCAGACCTGTGGATGGGAGCAGGGTTGGTTGAGAGACTAGCACGTTTGCTCAGTAGTTTTGGGTTTTGGGTGTGTTTGTGTTGGGTGTGTTTGTTTACCTTAGTAAGATTGTATTTCAAGCAAGGCAAGCCAGGTTTATGTTTACAGCACATTTCACATAACAGAGGCAAAGTGCTTTACATACAGCATAACAAAGAGAAGAATAAGTAAGAAAATAAAAGTAATAAAAATAGATAGAAAAAAATGAATAAGATAAAACATTTAATATGCATATATAAAGTGCTAGGGGTTCAGTTGTAAATGCTGCCTAGTTTTTAGCCTAGTTTTAAATATAAATTAGAGTTTGGGCCTGTTTGATTTCTTCAGGGAGTTTGTTCCAGGAGCATGCGGCAGAGTGACTGAAAGCTGCTTCACCGTGTTTTCTTTCACTGTTTTCATATTACATTAATTATGTTTACAATTGCAACAATTTTTGTACTGTGTGGCCTCATACATTTTAATGATGATATATTTTGTAAATAAAGTTATAAAATACAATTTTACAGTGTCACCCTTTGTGAAGCCTTACAGACAAATCATGATGTTGTTTTATACCGTTATAAACCACTGCAATACACTTGGGTAAACTTTGAAAATATGGTTTTGAAGAATGACATTGGGAATGCCTGAAGAAATTAAACTGTATCTAAATATCTAAATATATAAATGTTTATGGACTTTCAATTACATCTGAAAGATTATAAATCTGCTTTTAAATGGTTAATACGGGTCTAATGGCCTGGTTATAAATGGTTAATAATACAGGTCTAATTGTCTGCTTATAAATAATACAGATCGCAGCGCATACAGGATATCGCGAGGTTTGTAATACAGATCGCAGGGCACACAGAATATCGCGAGGTTTGTAATACAGTTCGCAGGGCATACAAGATATCGCGAGGTTTATCGTCATATAAAAGCAGACGAGACTCTCCACAGGCCTTCTTCCTGTTATACAGAGCACGTAAGTACCACGGCGCGGCCTTCTCGACACATCAAAATCTCCCGTTATCTTATTAATCTTAGGCGATCTCACGATACGTTCATTCAATAATGAAATATTAAATGCTTTGTAACCGAAATGACACTAAATTGATGAACATGTTGAAAGGGAACGGGTGATATTCGGTTGTTCTTGTGAGTGATGGTTGTAGTGGTGGAGTTGGCGCTAAACATGGCGGCGGTACTCGTGTGTGTAGACATCTCGTGACGTTAGAATTATAAGGTTCTATCCATTTGTCAAAATTGAGTTTTTTACATAATCTGAGCCATTAGGTGTTTATTAATGCCTGTGTGGTGTTATTTTTAAGTAATTCATAAAATACAAAGGTTCCATCTCACAGAACATAATGGAATGTAAACACTTTGACGCTCAATATCTCTGAACTGCCCTAAACGGAGATAGAACCTTATCATTCTAAACGGAGATAGAACCTTATCATTCTAAACGGAGATAGAACCTTATCATTCTAAACGGAGATAGAACCTTATCATTCTAAACGGAGATAGAACCTTATCATTCTAAACGGAGATAGAACCTTATCATTCTAAACGGAGATAGAACCTTCTCATTCTAAACTCACGATCTGTCACCCCTACACACCTGCAGCAGACACAACCTGACATGTTCCAGTGGTCTGGTACCAGTACATGACATTATTAGGTGGTCTGGTACCTGACATGACCTGTTCCTTTGACCCCAACAGCAAATGGCGGACAACGCCGGTGAACGTGGAGGTTTCCGTGGAGGGTTCGGCAGCGGGGACCGCGGCAGGGGCCGTGGCCGTGGGCGCGGGAGAGGCCGGGGGAGAGGCCGCGGGGCCCGGGGAGGAAAGTCCGAGGACAAGGAGGTGAGAGGAGGGTTCTAATCAAGTTTAATGTCATTTATTTTTATCGCCTAAAAAGTTTGAACAGATGCGAAAGCAGGGTGTCATTTGATGGGCCACACCTTGAAGTGTTGTGGATAATCTGGATATGCTCAGATTATAGTTGAAAATAACATACCACACGTGACATGGGGCAGTCGTATAATTCAATCAATAAAATGAAAGCAGAATTTGGTGTTAAGGTTGTGTAGTGAGTTGTGCATGTAATATTTCTTAGTGATTCTCACCAATGTGTGGTGGTTAATGATGCGTGTCTTCTTCTAGTGGGTGTGTGTCCTAGTGGTTGTGTGGTGGTTAAAGACCTGCATGTTGTCTCCTAGTGGGTTCCAGTCACCAAGCTGGGCCGCCTGGTGAAGGACATGAAGATCAAGTCCCTGGAGGAGATCTACCTCTACTCCCTCCCCATCAAAGAGTCTGAGATCATCGACTTCTTCCTGGGGTCCACGCTGAAGGACGAGGTGCTGAAGATCATGCCTGTCCAGAAGCAGACCAGGGCCGGCCAGCGCACCAGGTTCAAGGTTTGTTTGTTTATGAGGATCCCCATTAGCTAGGTGGCTGCAGCATTGTTTTTGGGGGGGGGATCAATAGTGTATCTTTCTCTCTCTCTCTCCTGTATCTCTCCATCTCTCCTGTATCTATCTACCAACATCTCTCTTCTGTATCTCTCTCTCCTGTCTCTCGCTCTCTCTCTCCTGTCTCTCGCTCTCTCTCTCCTGTCTCTCGCTCTCTCTCTCCTGTCTCTCGCTCTTCTGTGTCCCTCTCTCTCTCCAACTCTCTCTCCATCTCTCTCTCTCCTGTCTCTCGCTATCTTCTGTGTCTCTCTCTCTCTCCTGTCTCTCTCCCTCCTGTATCTCTCTCTCTCCATCTCTCCTGTATCTCTCTCTCAGCCTTACCTCAACCACGAACCCTAACAACAACACCACCACCACCACTGTGTCACAACCCTAAACACATTGTTGTTGTCGTTCCCCTTCCCCCTGCCAGGCGTTCGTTGCCATCGGCGACTACAACGGCCACGTGGGCCTGGGGGTGAAGTGCTCCAAGGAGGTGGCGACCGCCATCCGGGGCGCCATCATCCTGGCCAAGCTGAGCATCGTGCCCGTGCGGCGCGGCTACTGGGGCAACAAGATCGGCAAGCCCCACACGGTGCCCTGCAAGGTGACGGGCCGCACCGGGTCGGTGCTGGTGCGTCTGATCCCCGCCCCCCGCGGTACCGGCATCGTGTCTGCCCCCGTGCCCAAGAAGCTGCTCACCATGGCCGGCATCGACGACTGCTACACCTCCGCCAGGGGCTGCACCGCCACCCTGGGCAACTTCGGTAAGACTAAGAACCGCTTACCCTAACCCCCCCCCTTGTGTTGCCAGATTGGGTCGTATTCCCCCGCCCAATTGGGCTACTTATGGGCGGTATCACACTGGGCGGTTTTTAGAATGGTTAGCCTGGAAGACAATCCCATCTGGCAACACTGGAACACTGCCCCCCCCCCCCCGGGCCCTGTCCTGCTGTGACGTGATTGGCTGTTTGAGTTTGAGTTTTTTAGTCAAGCGTCTAACAGAGTTGATGGTGGTGACACCCCACCCCCTCCCTTCCACACCGGGAGGGGAGGGGAGAGGGAACAGGGCCGGTTGAGTAGCTTTTGGATAGTGGCGTTGGTTAATAACAGGTGTTTGAGGAGACTTGTGTTGGCGACAATTGCGAGGCAACGGTTTGCCACAACTTCACATCTATTTCACACGTTTTCAGTTGAGTTGTGTCCCCCCCCCCCCCCGTCTCCTAGCTCTACCTCCACTCCACCGTCTGGCTAGTCAGTGTGTAGTCAGTCAGTGCTGTGTGGCTTAGCGTGTTACGGTGGTCGATGCTAACCTCTAACCTCTCTTCTTCTCTCCCCTCCAGCAAAGGCCACCTTCGACGCCATCTCCAAGACCTACAGCTACCTGACCCCTGACCTGTGGAAGGAGACCATCTTCACCAAGTCTCCCTACCAGGAGTTCACAGACCACCTGGCCAAGACCCACACCAGGGTGTCTGTGCAGAGAGCCCAGGCCCCGCCCACACCTGCCTCCTAGAGGGCCAAGCCCTGCCCACACCAGACCTCTGTCTTTTGTACAGTGATTGAATAAAAGGGTCGTGTGAATCCACTACGTGACTTGTTGTCTTTTCTGGGAGTGTTGTTGGACTGTCTGCAGTCTTGTGGTTACTGGTTAGTAATAGTGAGACTCTATACTGGCTTCCTGTTAAGTTAGGAATAGATTTCAAGATCCTTCTGTTTGTTTATAAAGCTCTCACTGGCATACAATTGTTTTGAGTTCTGTTTACAGAGCATTCATTGTATCATGTAACTCTATCTGCGGAACATTAAACAACAATGTACATGCTCAGAAAAGTTCAGATTGAGAAGGAATATAATAAAAGCAATATACAGGGTTCCCACGGTCATGAAATTCTTGGAAAAGTTATGGAATTTGAAAAACTATTTTCCGGTCTGGAAAAGTTATGGAATTAACTTAACTGTTTTGGAAATATACATTGTGTTTAAAATATGTTCACCGAGCATGTCGCCGGCGACATGGAACGAACACTGTTGTATAATAACTTCGCTCTCGTTCCGCATAGGAACAATAAATTGTATGGTGAAACCTACATTGTAGCTAAAAGTAGAGCCCACCCCCGCGTCTAGACCAACCAGAAGTCTCTATATCGACGAGCCAATCGGAGGTAATGTTTTCATGTAGTGCGATGCCACCTAACTTGCTTGTTCGCTAATGCTACATAATAATGATCGGCAGTAGGTAGATCTTTTTGTATATCACAGCCTATCCATGTGATTTGCAGATTCGTCCTACTTGCTGGCTATCGTATAGCCTATAATAATTAGTTTGTATAGTTCGCGATGCCGTGGTGAGGAGAGAAGACAAGAGATGAAAAACACTGCTGGGGGTCAGTATAGTAATGTGGCCTGGAGAAGGGAGGAGGTTCATTAGTTTTGATGTTCTTATATTATTATTGCTTAGTCCCTTAGCAGGAAATAAATCTGGGCCAGTTGGCTTCAAAAGGACCATTGTTTAGTTTCTGTCCACAGTCTAGCTGCACCTGCAGACCAGAACGCACCATGTCCTCCACAGGGCTTTCAGACACATACAAAGAAATGAATAAGAAACTGCTTTGAAATGTGAATTCTGTCCAAAAACGTCTGTGAACTGAGCTAACAGTTTTGTCTATAGTTATATACTTGTGTGGAGTGTTTTATTTTAGTGTATTTATACCTAAGGCCTCATAGAACAATTTTCAACATCCAAAAGTCTTCTATCTCATTCTGTACAGTTTGTAATCAATACATATTGTAAAGTTTTAGAACTGTTTTTTGTTTTATTTTGTATGTTGCTTTTGTGGTCGTTTTGAAATACACATAGTCTCCTAAAATTATATATGATAACATATCACAAAAGAGCATTTTGCGCTGAATACAATGATATGCAACACTTGATAGTTCCATTTGGGATTACATAAGCTTATTACAAATTAAAATTATTAAAATTGGGAAAATAGAACAGTAGACCCCTGGGGGCAGTGTCTAGATCCCAGACAAATGGTTGCTCACAAAGAGCAGTGTGTGATCAAAATGAAAAGAGTCCTGCAAACCCTTGTCACTGCAAATCAAGTGAATGAGTCAGTGTGTGATGATGTCTTGAGAGAGTACAGGGCGTTCTGTGATTTTGCTCTGGTCACTCCAGGTTTCAGAGAATTTTCCCCCACCTCAGATAGAGTGGATACTCTGTTTCATGAGACCATGGGTTCTAGCACTGAATTCAAAAGACTTTGGGATGTGGTGAAGGTGCTTCTTGTGATGTCCCATGGACAGGCAAGTGTGGAGAGGGGTTTCTCTGTCAATAAAGAAGTTGAGGTAGAGAATCTGAAGGAACAGACCTTGGTGGCCCAGAGACTCATTATCGACCACATTAGGGCAGTTGGAGGAGTGTGTGAAGTTCCGATCACAAAAGAACTGCTTATATCAGCTGCAGGTGCAAGGCAGAAGTATTGTACCTACCTTGATGAGCAAAAGAGAGAGAGAAATAGAAAGACTCTTGACATGAAAAGAAAGTCTCTCATGGATCAACTGGGTGAACTGAAAAAAAAGAGAGCTAGAGTTGAGGCTGATGCCAACGCCCTGGAGAAAGCTGCAGATGAATATGCAAACAAGGCAGAGACCACTAGCAAACTAACCTTCATTGCAAAGTCTAACAGCCTGCGCCGTTCAGCCAAAGAAAAGAAAGCAAGTCTTCTGGACATTGAAAAGCAAATCGATGAGAAACTAAAAGAAATGAAGAGTGAGTAGACACAGTTTAGTACCAAACAGCAACGAAAGCAGGAGACACTCAGTAGTCATTGTATGTGCATACACATTGTTAAAACTAAAGCAAGTATATCTGTCGCATTCCACTTATGTTTTATACTGTTATGTTGAGTGATTTGTCATGGTAGGCCATGGTGGTTTTTCCTGTTCATTACAGCCTACAGTAGCCTAGCCCTTGTTAGTATACGTGCGGTTCCAGATTCCATGTTCCAGGTTTTAGTCTCAGATTGTTGTGTAGCCTAATGCTGTATGAGGCATTGATTGCTCTTCTACCAGACTGTAATTTATTCTATTTTATTGATATATGATATTGATTGATTGACATGTGAGCTACTGAAGTGAACAATTATTTGTAATTGTTGAATATCTGATTGTCTTGAATATATTAAATGCCATCTGTTACCTCTTCAATGTTTTTGCTTTCTTGAGCATGTAAATACTGTAGCATTTGGTTATTTGTTGTTGTTTGTTGATAAATGCTACATTCACTTCAATGCATAATTGAATACAAGAATACAGGTACAGCTCAATAAATTAGAATATCATGGAAAAGCATGTAAGTAAAAAAGAAAAGTAAATGTATTCCAGTAATTCAATTCAAAAAGTGAAACTCATATAATAGGCTATAGATTCATTACACACAAAGTGACATATTGCAAGCCTTTATTTCTTGTAATTGTGATGATTATGGCTTACAGCTCATGAAAACGAATAAGCTGTAAGTTGTCTGTCAGTATCTCAGAAAAATTAGAATGATAAAACCAATAAAAAAAAATGTAATACAGAAATGTCGGCCTTCTGAAAAGTATGTTCATTTGGTCGGGGCTGGAGGAAGAGCGGAGAGGCACAGAATCCAAGTCATTTTCCACGATATTCTAATTTATTGCACTGCACCTGTATGGGTGCCATAGACTCCAACGCCATTGCGCAATGCCCCAGGATAGGTGGTAATGTTGGATAGACACAACTTCCCTTACATTAACCATGCTACATTTTTGCTACACTGCTGAGGCTCATTATTGCGCTCTATAAACTAAGTCATGGAAATTAGGTAAAATATTATGGAAAAGTTATGGAAAAGTTTTGGAAAATCATTGGTGAAAAAGTGTGGGAACCCTGAATATAATTCCTCCGAAGAAAATTGGCTTGATGGGTGTGACGACCCTCTCTGCCTTGTCTGCCTGTTACACTCCCCCCCTGCTTAAAATAGACGTTTAAAATAAATTGGGGGTTGATTTGCTTGATCCAGGGGTATTGCACCCTGACACATTATCTGTCTGATTTACCTCAGTTGCTATCCCCATGATTTGGAAGGCAGCCTATGTGCTCCCAACCCATAAAGGTGGCGACCCCTCTGACCTGGATAATCTCCACCCAATATCTAAGCTACCTCGTCTTTCCAAAGTATTAGGGTGGATTCACACATCATTTTATTTAAAAAATGTTCAGATATGATACACTGTGTTCAGAGACTCAACATAATAACACAGCTGCGCTGAGGCTGAACCTGTATAGGCCTACTTTTTTTCCACATAGAAAGTTGATCAGGAAGTGATAAAGAATCGAACCGATAAGCAGAATCGGTAATGTAATCAGTATCAATAACATCTTATCAATTCCCATCCCTAGTATTAACTCAATAATACTACACAGCTAAAGAAATTGTAAGACTCCATCAAAATGTGCTGATGTGCTTTTAATTCAGAGTGCAAAAATCACTCACAAATATATAAAATAAAATTACTTTTAACTTCCACCTTTGACTTCTATCATCACTAAACAAACTCCCAGAACTTTATTTATCTTGTCTATCTTGCCATATTTGTATTTGTGCTGCCAAGGAATGTCAAGGAATGTAAGAAGAAGAAAAAAAGATACGAATGAAACAACAATAAAACTTTAATAAATGAACAGTAGGTTGAATCATAGGCTTACGTGTCTCAACAGAGACAGACACTGCTGTCGGGAACTTTAATTACATTAAGATACATATACACCCCGAGGCTGACGCGCTAACCCCCCCCCCGCCGCCCCTTCACATTTTCGTCATTAAGAAAATACAACTTCTCTCTGCAAGGTGCTCGGGTAACACAGCACCGCCAAATAAAAAAATATGTGCTCTCTGAAGCAATTTCCTCCAGCACAGTTTCACTTTGCCCGCTGGAAAATATGAAAGGAGAGAAATACACTTTTCAAAAAACCTTTGAGAGGGAAGTTGTTGGGTACATGGAGATGTCAGGAAGGTCATTGAAAAGAGTGGCAGAATAAAACGGTCTCACTTTGACAGCGTGTTTAGGTTGAATCATAGGCTTACGTGTCTCAACAGAGAAACCTGCAGGTAGGCCTACGTGTCTCAACAGAGACAACTGCTGTCGGGAACTTTAATTACATAAAGATACATATATAACAATATACAACCCCCCCTTCCCCCCCCCCCCCCTGCTTCACTCTGTCCTGGCTGCATGGCTGACATCTCCACTCTCCTCTTCAGACTCCTCTAGAACAAGGTCCACTCTCTCCTCCTCCACGGCAGAGTCCTCCATCATCTCATTGCTCAGAGCGTCCTCCGGTAGAGGCTGCCAGTAGTCGTACAGCTTACCCTGCACACACAGACACACACAATGAACATGGATGGTTTTATGCACATCTTAACTGTACGGAGTTATGCACATCCCTAGTGATGAGCTGACAGGATGTGCAGACTGGCTGATGAGATGCGGGCTGACCTACCTGGAGAGGCTGGCTCCTCCGGAGGAGCATCTGCCACTTGATGTAGATCCTCGCCACATAGTCCGCCACCTGTGGAGGGAGAGGGACAGATATGGAAATGACTTAAACCTCTGAACACCCATTTACTGCTCCGCCTATATTTGTATTGGTTGGGGCAGATGCGCTTTTGTGGTGACACCAAATTACCAAAACAGTCTTTGCACATGGTTTTAGTGGTGTGCAGCGCTCTTTAGTGGAAGCAAACTAGGGCCTGTAGACCACCCACCTTACTCCTGTACAGACACGTATCACTCTCTCTGATGTCACACTTGACATACTTCTCCAGTTGAACACACAGCAACTGCAACGGACTCTGATAGAGTGAGAGAAGGTAGAGGAGAGGAGAAAAGAGCAGGAGAGATGAAAGCAGGGAGAGAAGAAAGGGGGATGGAGTGGAGAGGACAGTTATATCTCTTTATAACAATAACAATAGCTGCAGAGCAGTAGACAAACATGTCAGTATTCAGTGCTTTGTGTTTACCTTCTGGTTTGGGGGTAAACACACAAAGTTAGAGGCTTCATTTGCCAAGACCAAAAGGCTATAGCAGAGGTAGTAGGCCTGAAACACAAATACAACATCCAGTTGATTCTCACACTCAAGGGGAAACCACAGTACGATACTCAGAGTGTCAGCTCCAGCTATCCAATACCAATGGGAACCAAATTGCATGAACCCTGTGCTGGGAATAATTAAAGTCTAATAAAACATGTTAAGTGCATCCCATTTTGGATACCACATAGCATTGTGGGCTAACACCCATTTACAAAAAAAGTTAAACTATTGAACCCTTCCCATACCTGCTGGTCGAGAGAGGCTGAGTTCTGCCCGTTCTCCCCCTGCTCTCTGGAGCTGCTGGAGCTCTTCAGGGCACTGACGAGCAACGATGGACGCATGTGGGGCACGTAGTGCCTCAGGTACGACAGCTAGGGGAGGAGAGGACATTTGTTCTATTTTGGTAACACTTCAGGAAGAAAAGCTTAACTAACAATTGAATGGAATTGCAGGAAAAGAGTAAGGGAATGGTGTTAAACTGGAGGTGGCACAGGATTTGTTTCCATGTCTTACCTGGAACTCAGTGTTGGAGGGCTTGTAAGTGCAGCTGTTGACCAACAGTTTGGAGATGATGGACATACTGAGGTGTCTCCTGAGTTGCCTGCACAGAGACAAATCAAACAGCAATAATACCACTTGCTCATGCACAATGTTCACTCACTGAACAGAAAAATAATTAAGAGCCATAGAGATAAGAGAAATTGTAATAAAGGACATCAAATGTATATGTCCCAACCAAAAAGCATTACCATGTGTCAAAAAAGTATACATTACCACTTTAAGAATAATGCATTGTGTCGAAATGTGCTCTAAAGGCATTTAAAGGTGCAATATGTAGCATTTTCCCCATGAAAACGTCACTAAATAACCATGCTGAATCATTCATTATGAAGCATTGCATTGGTTAAAACTCTGTAAGGTCTTACTTTCCACGTGTGTTGTCTGGCAGCAGCTGGACCATCCAGCGAAGGTTGTGATGGTCGTCTGTCATGTCCATCAACGCAAAGCAAATCCTCGGCAGCTAAACAAAGCAGGAAGAGAACATTAACATGAGACTGAACCAAAATAATTGGATAAAGCCACGGTTAGGTAAATCTTCCCCATGCAGAGAAAGAGAAAGAGATGCTCACTGACCATGTGGTCCCAGTCCCTCATGTTGTTGACCAGATTGTGCTGTAGGAAGCGGACGTCCTGAACAGGGGGGGTGATCTGCGTATCCAGCGCCACTCTGCTCACCACAGTCAGTAACAGCAGCAGGTCTGAGTCAATGTAGGCCTGCGGACACAAGGCACTGACATCCGACAGGTACTGGAGAAAGAGGGAGCGGGAGAGGGAGAAAGAGAGAATCAGTACAAACACTAGGGTTGGGCCGGGGGGGATGGTATTACCGGTAGAATTAACCACCTGTCCGGTCGTTAATTGATCGTTAGGTAAGCAGTAACCACATCTGACATTTTGGCCGTCAATCTGTGTTTTGTAGATGTCCTAATCTAAGAAAAAAAACATTTTACAATGTATATCTATTCAGCCGTACCTTAACAACATACTGGAAGTTGTGCTCTTGGAAAGTGAGTTCCTTCTTTCTGGACGAGCTATTCTCATTGCTGATTTCGACAGACCTGGACACAGACACAGACACACACATGTGGGCAAACATGAGGCAATTCAAAGAGTCTGCCAACCCTACCCATTGGTATTGTCATGTCCTCTTCACTTACTGTAGCAATAGGTCTCCCTCTGTGAAGTCTGGCTGGAGCTTCTCCTGAGGGAACAGTGTGATGAATGGGACGCCCATGTTCATGAAGACCAGAGTCACGTCGCCAATGCTGGGCACCCACACATCATCCCCATGGCTCTTATACAACACTGTGGAGACGAATCAATACTCATTATTAATACAACAATTCAGGTTAAAAGAGATTAATTATTAGGCTGAAAACAGAAATAGAAAAACTAACAGAACAAGTGGATGTAGATGAAAACTGTACTATAGAAGCACAGAACAACTTGAAAACAACCAAAAAGAATGGGAGGTATTTGAAGCATGTCTTCTTTTCAATCTCCTCCACTCAACAACGATGCTATCGCATTTCAAAAGGTTGCATCCAACTGTCAAAGTAAATGAAGGTGAGGGACCAACCCAATCAAGAACAGCGACATTTATTCAAGCTCACAGGTGTGACAGAAGCCGCAGCGAAAAAACGACTGCCCCAATTGCCAACATGGTGGCTAAAGATATGCTGCCTATTACCGGTAGTACAGTAGAGAGGGGAGAGGATTTAGAGAATACATGGCATACATAGAGCCAGAGTACATGGTTCCATTTTTTTTTTTAGAAAAGCACCTCGTGTCTCGAAAAGATGCATGCTAACTTGTAGATAAAATGTAAAAAAACAAATACAACAAACAAAAGGTCCTCCGATCATGTAAAAAAATAATACAGTGGACACGCACGCACGCAACACACCTGTCCTTATTAACTGCAAAGAGAACGAGTGCAGTATACATCACGCACGCACCTACCGATTTGTTTGGCAGCAGACAAGGCGATGTCTGTCAGGGCCTGTAGTATGTGATAGGAGACCTCCCTCTCAGGGTGAACTGACATCATCTACCGGAGGGGAAAACACCAATTCAAAACAAGCGAAACAACAAGTTAATTAATCACATACAGTCGATATATACAAACTCAATGCAAGAGACAAAAGCAGTAGTAGAGCATATTGGGAGAGTTGGTGGAAGTACTTGGAAGAGCCAGAGTGAGTCTTGAGGCGGGCAGGGAGAGGAGCAGTAGGCAGCCTGGATCAGACCAGCACTGACGTAAAACGCAAACTGATCAGGACTGGACCTGAAGAGAGAGGGAGGGGTGATTGATTTAGTGTGAAATCTGAAAAATCAGTGTTTTTCACCATTCGCGTGGACATCAATTCAAGATGGCCGCCAAACGAACCCCATGGGACATTAGTTGACCGTGGCAACATGAAGAAATCTGAACTAGACACCATTAGGGTCTTAAAAAAACAGGTTACGAAATAATGTCATTCGGGTACATGGGAACCTATTTCTCCTACTAGACTAATTTGTTTATTATAGATCCCCATTAGTCATCATAGTGATGGCTACTCTTCCTTCCACACAAAAAGACAAGACATTCACATATAATATAAAACATTCAACACAAATTAGCAGTCACTATACAACATCGATCAGCAGCACATCAACAAAAACGGTAAACAGAATTCATCAGCAATCAATTTACTGATGAATTCTGTTTACCGTTTTTGTTGATTTGCTGCCATTTTATGGTTTAAACAAAAAAAGTAGTGGTGATGACAAAATACTCTGTAGATTGCCTCTGTTCTCTTCTACACACACACACACCACACACACACACACACACACACACACACACACACACACACACACACACACACACAAAGAGAGACAGAGAAGGACAGAGAAGGACAGAGAGGGAGGGAGACACAGTCAGATGTTACCAGAAGAGTGCTTTCTGTGCAGAATCTCGTGGGGTGACTTTGAGGTGGCTGAGCTGCAGAGTGTGCTGGTTGAAGAGACGACCAAAGTCATCCAGGCGGAACACCGCCTCTCCTGGGTGTTTCTCTGGGATGGCGTTGGACACCACAGAGTAACGCTGCAGGAACTCTCTGTGGGACATAACACACATGAGATTCAAACACCATACACTCATGGTCCAAAAGAGAGAGAGAGAGAGAGAGAGAGAGAGAGAGAGAGAGAGAGAGAGAGAGAGAGAGAGAGAGAGTGTGTGTGTGTGTGTGTAGTTACTTCTGTTCATGTGAGATGGACTCCTCTACATCATTCTCATTTTCCTCCTCTTCCACCAGTCTCAGCAGATCCTTACGTAGCTTCATCTCCAGCTCCTTTGACCTGGGACACACATGGAGGGAGAGACACAATGTTACCCCAATGGAAAAGCTGTGAAACATGGAAAAGGACAGAGCAAAATTGATAGACACTCACTGTTTCTACAGAGAAATTCTGAGTACCGTAGGTAATGTAGATTAAATCTATACCTCTGATAGCTCTTTTTTTCCATCAACATCTTTTCTAGGGTGTTCTCGTAGTTGAGGGGCTTGGTGTTGGATGCGACTCCAGGCTGCAGGGGATAACAGGAAATGACAAATGAAGATCTAAACTAACACACACTCAAGGCAAAGATGGTGGAAAACCACATATCAGTGCTTACAGGCTGGGAGTAGCCGCCGGACAGCACAGGTACAGTGGGCTCGGTGGAGGAGGCGTCCTTATCTGGAGGCTTGATGCTGCGGTCCAGCATCTCCTGCAGGGAGATCAGCTGCTCCTCCTCACTGCTGCTGCTGCTGGGCTGGGACAGGTCCAGAACACAGCCCAGGCCCAGGCCCAGCTCCACATCCAGCGGGTCGTCATCCATCTCCCCCAATTCGCTTCTACCTCCTTCTGCTTCTTCTGGGGGGATGGGAGTCAGAGGTCAAGGCCAACAGGGGGGGGGGGGGGGCACTCTCAATGGTTTTAATTCAGATAAACATCTGGCTAATTAATTAAATGTTTTTTTACCTACGATTTGATACTTGTGATTTGACTAAACAGATGAATGAGACCATAGCTTCTCTAGCCACTCTCTTCACATCAATCTCAAATGCATACCTCTTCAGAAATACTAAGATGAAGAGCTCAGGACCTGACTTCTGTGGCCAGTAACTGAACATGTATTGTTATTGTATTGATTATTGTGTTGATGTTGTTGTACTTTTTTTGTATTCTGTCTGTATGAACCTGGCTGCAAAATGTATTTCCCCTAGGGGACAATAAAGACAACTTGAACTTTGTTACCTTGAACCTTGAGATGCGAGCTGGGGCTGTGGGTGCCTTCGGTTGCAGCAGTGGTCTTGAAGATGCTGCTCTCACACTGTCCGAAACTCATAGATGGAAGAGGAGATTGGGGTTGTGTTTTGGTTTGAACAGACTCCTCTGTATCCAGTGTCTTGAAGATGCTGCTCTGACAAGGTCCAAAACTCAAAGGTGGAAGAGGAGATTGGGGTTGTGTTTTGATATGAACAGACTCCTCAGTATCCAGTGAGGTTGAGGTAGGATTAGTTTTGAGTCCTGTTGCATCCGCCGTCGGGACACACTTATCCTTGTAGGAAGACGACTTTCCTGAGGAAAAGAGACTAGAGCTGTTTTTGCTAAAGAATCCCTTGTGAAGTATAACCCGGTCACTCGGATCTAGCCTGACATACGGAGAGGAAAATATTTTGGAGTCCAGGTGTGGCGGATAACACAGAATATTTGAGTATGGTGAGATGGTGGGTTTGGGTTTGTCTGTGTGAACGGTGAGCTCACCTCTGCCCTCTCTTCCTTCGCCTCTGCTCAGTGATCTTTGAGGCTTACCAGACTCTAGCTGGCCGCCATTGTCTCTGGATGACATCTGTGCTTGGTCTGAAAAGAGCTGCCTCTCAGGCTTAGTGGTGGACACTGAAACTCTTCGTGTTGTCATCGTCGTCCTCTCCTCTCCTCCTGGACTCGTGTCTTCAGGCCGGGGTCTCTTCACCCTGTCCTCTCCACTGTGCCTGTCGTCTGAGTTGGAAAGTCTGCGCCTCTTCAGAGACAAGGATCGCCCTAATGGAACAAGAGAACACACGAACAACGATGAAACATTTCCTGTTTCAACTTCATGCAAAGTTAGTGTGAATTTGCATTACCATCACAGGGCTTAGACAGCTTGACAGGGAGAACATCAGGATAGCCTAAATGTTCAGGGACTATATTCAATAGGATTCTGCATCCCATTCTTTATCCCATTATACTTTTTTTTTACCTGGAGTAAACCAATCGTAACTCTCATTGGTGGGGATTCTTATGGGTTCTAGTGAAACATCAACCTTAGGGAAGAAGACAGAGAAGATGTAAGGGAAGAAGACAGAGAAGATGTAAGGGCAGAATAATTTAGGGCCGTACAGCCACTGTTGTGTCAGTTTCTGTCACTCACGAGCTGCCAGAGAGTGTAAGGTCTGGCTTCACAAACAGTAACAATACGCAACAATGCAAACGCAACAGGTTTGGCAACTGTGTTAAAGTTTTGAGTTGACTGATTCACTCACACCTTGCATTAGTGCGTCTCAAAAATGCTCCACACAGCATGCACACCTTTAATCATGTCTTCAGGACTGTTCTCAGAGAATTCAAGACACTGTGACCTACCGCCTTTCCTGTAAAAATATCCCTGCCACGTGCAAGGTGAAGGCGGCCCCCCTGACACGACCTGGAGGAGGGGGAAGGGGGCATGGACTGCCTGTGGGTCTGGGCAAGAAGGGTGGAGCCGCCAACACCGCCGCTGGATACAACCTGATAGAGATATACTTACATTTCATGGTTTTAATTCCATGCAATCCAGGGACGAGCAGAGATGACAGGTCTTACCTGCATGGGGACGGTGGAAGAGGAGAGGGTCGATGCCGTCGTTAGACTCGTCTGAACAGCTGACGCAGTGATGGCAGTGGGGTTGATGACTTGGCCGGACAGGGTGGCGATAGTGCCCAGGGAGGTGATAGGAGTCGCTAGAGAGGCGTTGGCTACACTGCCACCTGCCAGGCTGGAGGAGACAGTGCCTGTGACTGTCCCTAGAGTGCTGACACCTAGGAGAAGAGAAGAGACGGGCAGACAGCTGAAACTTGGACCGACAGATAAGAATCTCTCTTTGACAGAAGAGGGAGCGTCTCATCCTTACCAGTTGTTCCCTTGACAACCATAGTGACAGTTGGCTTCACGCCAGACACGGTCCCCGGGGTGACTAGGCGGACTCCGCCCATAGGTACGATTCGCAGAATGGTGCCAGGTTGGCCCGGCGCCCCCTTCAAAACCGCCTAAAAAGACCAGTATGATGAGTGAAGTTCTGACAATTGCACTGCGCTTATTCTCTGGAACTAGACATTTGATACTGACAATCCAAATACACTCGAAAATATACTCTCATGGTAAAATATGCATAAACTGGTCAAAACAAGCTGCTCTTTAAGTTACTGTCATCAGGGACTGGTCTGCTAATTGTTCCTGGGACCAAAACAAAACATGGTGAAGCCGCGTTCTCCCACTATGCCTCCCATAGCTGGAACAAACTCCCGGAAGACATTAGATCTGCCCCTACTTTGCCCATTTTCAAATCCAAGTTAAATACCTTTATGTTTACTTTTGCTTTTAACTGCTACTAAACTACTGAAGTTTACTCTTTGTTTTTAACTGCTACTAAACTACTGAGTTGATTGAAGGCATGAGTGGAAGTGTTATAATGGAGTCTTACAAATGTTCTATTTTAATTGTTAATGTGTGTTTTTTGTGCTATGCACTGCTTTGCTGCTTGTCTTTCAATGATTTTTTATTTTTTTGTAAAGCACCTTGAATTGCCTTTGTGTATGAAAGGTGCTATATAAATAAATGTCACTTCACTGTATGAGATTAAAGGTCTTTGTACACTGATGCATATTTTTAAATCTGTCATCCGAAAAAAAAACGTTACGCTATGAGTTCTAATTTTGTTTCTTTTAAACAGACGTAGAAAACGCTTCTGTGTGCAAAGACCTTTACTGTAAATATAACTGAACATAAAGGCCACATCAAATCTTAATAATAAGCACCACAATAAGTTAGTTCTGTGAGCTACCTGTGTCCGTCCCTGCTGACCAACGGCTGTGCCTAGTTTAGGCATGGCAGGGAGAATTTTGACAGGGGTGCCAGTGGCCATCATCTTTGTGGTGAGGTAGGTGATGGGTGACTTCATCCCTGTGCTGCTGGTCACTGTAGAGGGTGAAGACAGTGAACATGTAAAATAATAATGTATAATAATAATAACAATAATAATAATGTATAATAATAATAATGCATTTTATTTGTATTGCACTTTTCATTCAAAAATAATCTCAGAGTGCTACAGAGAGAAAAAAAACAACAACCTAAAAACATAATAAGTTAAAAACATAGTAAAAAAAACTAACAAAATAAATCACAAGAATGAACACAGGTTCAGCAGTCAAAGGCCTGTTCCACAGACACGGCGCAGCCGAACAGAAGGCTCGGTGGTACCCCATGGTATAGTCATAGGCTATGTGTCAGTGCCCAATACCAGTGGAACACTTGAGTAATCAAGATCACAACCAACACCCTCAGTTCTGACCTGTGGCTCCAGGCTGGGTCATGATAGCAGACATGGGGATGGTCTGGATGATGATGGTGGTGCCCTGTTTGGTTGTGGTGGGCGACATGCCGGTGATGTTCAGAATGGTGGGTTTGTTTCCAGCGCCTCCTGCTGGGGACGTGGTGATGTAGGTGGTGGGCTTGCCGTCCGCAGAAGTCACCGTCTTCAGTATGGTACCGGCAGGAAGAGGGGCCTTGGTCTACGGAGGAGAAAAGGTAGATTAGGAAAATGAAAAACAGTGAGAAACATCTGATTCATGGAGTTTAAATTGACCTCCATGTCCTGCACTCATGCAGACAACTGACCAGTATGAGCCGTGTGAGAGGGTTAGTGGAAGCCTGGCCTGTGATAGCGGATGTCTGCCCTGGCTTGGTTTGGACCACAGACATCATCTTGCCGAGGTTGGAAAACTGCTGACATATGTAGCCCACATGAAACATATGGCTACTACAATAAACCTGAATCTGTCTAGAATTGCAATTTCGTGTCCCACCACTAGATGGCACATGCGCATTATACTGCAGTGTTGATGAATCGCAACGTGCCCTTTCCGCTTTCCGTCCAATTTCGCTCAGACGTTAAGAAGAACATTCGAGAAGAGAACTGAACGATCTCCCGGAGCTGAATCCTGTGTGAGAGTGAACGTGAAGAGCCCTGTCTGTTTTGCGGTCGCTCATTGAGAGCTCCGATTGGTTTTTGACCAGGATTAGAAAAGTATCTGAACCCCTGCGGGTTCAGTGGCGAGCCTACCCACGAGACGAAGACTGACTGTGGACGGAACGGAAACACAGTGTGGCCAGCTGTGCGATTTGTCTACAGAGAACATCCGGACCATTGACCCATTCTGCCCATCTCAGGAACCCAGATAAGCTTAACACTTGAATCTACCCGGGTAGTGTTAGGGCTGAACACTGGACAGTGAACACTCATGCTTCAAAGCGTGAACTTTGAATCTTTTGATCCACTGAACCTCACGAACAAGGTGCACCTCTTTTATTTTATTTTATTTTCTCTTAGAGCCCAAGGTAAAGAGCGCCTGTGCACTATAGTGAGCCGGCATTAGGTAGGAAGGGATTGTACATATCTTTATTATTTTTGTAATACACTTTAATATTATTGCATTTCGTGGTTTCTGTCACTTCCTTGTGTGGTCTCTTTCTCTGCTGACATTCATCCTAGGCTCAGTAGACGAACCTAAGAATTCCCTGATGCTAGCCCATATTTAATGATATTTAGCATAACTATTCAGTAACTTTAATCACCTCTAGGAGGCGTTACAAGTGGCGAGCCAGCCAGGAGCCTAGTTTATGATTGTCAGCAGTGAGAGTGTACTAGCAGTGACAGTGTGTGAAAAGTGTGTTTTAAAGTGTGCAAAACTCCTGTTAAAAGATGGATTTCATAATGAGTTCAGGTATCAAAGTTCCTAACTCGGTAATTGTGAGTACTTTGGTTGAAACACCAGATTATGATGAGATTGTCGACTTCCTTAAGAAGTATGGCACCCTGAAAATAGTCCTGATAAAGGGCACTAGCTCAGAGTTCGATAACAGCCTAATCGTTGAGTACGAAGATGGTAATGCTATAGAGGCTTTAACCCCTCTTTTGCCTTACACCTACAAACATTCACAGAATCCATTTGAAAGGTACCGAGTCCAAGCCCTTGCGGGTATTTACACTTCTAAGGTAGGTTGCAGTGCTACCAAGACCTACCTTGACGAGATAAAGCGGGTGGCGAAGTTGAGTGGGAGAGGCTTTGAAGAAGTGTTGAAAGAAATGATGTCAGAGATCAGTGAGACACTTGAGACTCCAGAGGAACGTCCCAGCACATCCTCTGGCGCATTTGAGACCCCACCTCCCCAGCCGCTCACAAGCCCCTCTCAGGTGGGCGCTGCCCATGGTGGCAGTGAGCCACGCCGAGCCGCTGACATGAGGCGAAGTCTATCCATCATGGAGGGCGACCTGAATCCACCAGAGATCCAAAAGGTGATTGTCGAGCATGTTTTGAGGAAAGAGGATCTACATTCGCAGTCACACTTTCCCATCAGGCTTCGGTCGTTCTCGGGAAAGACTCCCAGACCCAACGGAGAGACAGACTACGATACATGGCGTTCTCACGTCGAATTTCTCAGAAATGATCCTACCATGTCCAACCTCCAAAAATCACGGAAAATCTTGGAAAGCTTGCTCTCTCCCGCAGCAGACATTGTCAAACGACTGAGTCATGAAGCTACTCCCGACACTTATCTCCAATTGCTGGACGCAGCCTTTGGCACCGCTGAAGACGGCGAAGAACTTTTCGCCCAGTTCATGAATACTCTTCAGGATCCTGGTGAAAAGGCCTCTGCTTATCTTTGCCGTCTGCAAGATGCCTTTAACCTTGCTGCTAAGAGAGGAGGAGTGGCTGCTGAAGAAGCAGATAAGCACATTCTCAAGCAATTCTGTCGCGGGTGTTGGGACAACCCTCTACTCTCTGACCTCAACCTCGAAGAGAAGAAGAGTCGCCCCCCAGCATTTTCAGAGCTTCTGCTACTAATACGCACAGAGGAAGATAGGCCGACAGCTAAAGCCGCACGTATGAAGAAGCACCTTGGCTCAACCCGGCAGCGGGCCCAGACAAATCTTCAAAGTGCATGCTTCTGTAGTCAGCAAACGCTCCAGCCTGAGTCTGACCCAATGATAGAGCTTACGGAGCAAGTGGCAGCTCTGCAGAGCCAACTTACCACACTGATGTCTAAGAAAACACAAGGCCAGCAAAGGGCCGGGAAACTCAAGAAGAATACTGAACCTCTCTCAGGCGAGGCAGCACCAGCTAAGGCTGACGCTACAGCTACCGCACCAAGAGGGCAGCCTGCACACTGGAAGCCAAGTGGCGGCCCAAGGCCCTGGTACTGCTTTAATTGTGGAGAGGACGGTCACATTTCCTCAACTTGTGGTAACGATCCTAACCCCACTCTCGTCGCTGAGAAAAAGAGCAAGTTGAGAGAAAAGCAGCGTCTCTGGGAAGTGAAGCAACAATCCTCTGATAATACGGGTTTTCAGATATAGTCTCAGTTGAGGGACAAACTGAGGCAGAAGCTGGTCAACAATGTCCCGCTAATGACAAAAGTACTGCCAAACCCACAGCCAATGCTGCCTTGAGACAGTCTGATGTTAGAAACCGCCCCCTTAGAGTCCCCCACCGACTAGTAGGAACGAAGAGCACAGGTCAGGTCACAATCAAGGACAAACAATACAGCTGTCTCCTCGACACCGGTTCACAAGTGACCACAGTCACTAAGTCCTTCCAGTGTTTCCTCTATATGCATTTATTGGTGGCGGGCCGCCACGAATGAATTTCCTCCGCCACTAATGAATTTCCTCCGCCACTAATTGATTCAGTCCACTAAGTGCACGATTTCTCAAAAAAAAAAATAATAATAATAATAATCCACCTCTGAACATTTTAGCTGATTAAAATATATCTGATCCTAGATCAGCGCTATAATGGATGTTGACTAAAAGTGCACCTAAATCCACGCCCATCTCTCTCTAACCGCTGATCCAAAATCAGATTAATGACATTAAACATTCAGTTGACGACGTGACACAAGGGCTACTCCTGATTGGTCTAAATGTGAACCGGCATGAGAACCGTGCAGACTCAACCATCCCTGCTCAGCAGTCTTACCTGCCGAAATGCTCGGGCGCCTGTGTTTTCTTCTCGCGAATAACGGGCTAAAAGTCACCGGTAGTACCATCTAAAAGATACAAAAAGCTGATCTAGCTAGCTAGGTGCACAAATAAGATATCACGTTAAAATTTAACGAAAACAGCGACAGATGGATGGATTTTTCAAGAAAAAAGATGTCCCAGACACTTCAAACATTGCTGAAGCTAGCAGTGGCTATGAGCGATCCGAAAATGCATGGCTGGCAGGAGCAAAGGAGCTAGTTGGTGGATCAAGCTAACAACGTTTATGGCGGGCGAGTTCATCGAGGCTGTTCGCACCTGCAACAAATATGTCCCAATTTGTGCACTCGAAACAGCCTCTCAGAGTATCAGTGGCAGTTCAGGACTTAACGGGTTTAAGTTTCTGTCTATATTTCGGGACGAGGAGCAGCATGGCATGGTCGGACCTTCCCAGCGGTGCCCTCGGGAACGAACGGTAAGCCTCGTTGATTGTAACGTAGCAGTGGTCTAGTATGTTAGCTCCTCTGCTGGGGCATGACACCTGTTGTTTGTAATTGGGAAGTTCGGTGTGCAGGTTGGTGTGATTAAAATCGCCGAGCACAATAACTGCTGCGTCGGGATTAGAGTTTTCCACAGAGGAGATGTAGGTAATACTTGGGACATTGCAATTGAAATTGCGTTCAAAGTAAAACACACACACACGCAAATATTGACAGTAGAGCTTGGCTTGATAGTGTATATCCCCACTGTGCTGGGTCGCCTCCACACCTGGCACCACAGGGGCCCGTTAATAAGACTTCTGTCTGTGGATTAGTTCGAAAAAAATTTGTCCAATACAACGTTGTAGTTGTTTAGTACAAATGGGTCTATAGCAGCTAGGTAACATTAGTCCTGTATCAGAGTTGTGTTGTTGGGTCTTGTAGCAGGGTTGGGTTAGCTATAGCAGCTAGGTAACATTAGTCCTGTATCAGAGTTGTGTTGTTGGGTCTTGTAGCAGGGTTGGGTTAGCTATAGCAGCTAGGTAACATTAGTCCTGTATCAGAGTTGTGTTGTTGGGTCTTGTACAGTTGCTCAAAATGCAGATAAGAGAAAGTATAGGCTAATATCAAACAACAATCCTAGAGATGACTAACTCAAACGTACGCATAACTAAATAAAAGCAGGCCAACTAACGACAGCTACACACCCTCAACTGGGAACATAAAGGATATATGAATTTTGCAATCGAACGTGTCCTACAGCGACAGCTGGTCGTGCAAATCAGGTTCTGGGAAGATTATTATTATTATATATATATATATTTTTTGCCATCCTATCCGCGGAAAAAAATCGCGACAGGGCTCTCCGCCACTAATGTAAAAATTCCTGGAGGAAACACTGCCTTCTATGACCAAAACCTGTCTGAACAACTGATCGAACCGCTCTACAATCTTTTAGAAGTTGAAGGGGCCAACGGTCAACCTGTACCCTACCTGGGCTATGTTGAAGTCAAGATTATCTTCCCGAAAGAATTTCTGGGAGTCGAGTATGATGTCCCAACATTAGCTCTGGTAGTTCCAGACAGCGGAACCTTGGGGTACCATGTAGGGCTGTAATCGACTACGTCAATACGTCGACAATACGTCGACTTGCGTAATGTGCGTCGGTGCGTCGTAAATGTAACAAAATCCCCCCATTTTTTTTTTAAATAAGCAAAAAAATAAGCAAAAAAAAATAAGCAAAAATGAAATGGCCTATCACAGCAGTACGTCTGCAATGAACGAGCACCTCAAGCGAAAGCATCCTGGAGCTCTTTGTGAAGACAGCCGCAAGATAGCACCGTAAGTCAGCGTTGTATTTCTGTTCACTTTTCCGGCCGTGTATGAGTGAAAAATGGATAGCTACTAGCTAATGTTACACAAGCAATGTAGCTCACCACAGTTTGTATGTCTTGTCTTCTGGTGTTAGTAACGTTAGCTATGTAACTGGCTAGCTACGGTAGCCTATTGTCATTGTGGTGCTCGCACCTACTGTACGTTATCTAGCTCGTAGCTCGCATGCTACGTTAGCATCAATTTAGCTAATCATAACATATCAGCGAGAGTAACGTTGCTATGTGTTGTGGTGATGGACAGACTTCTAAATGGCCATGTTGGCATTCAAGTTGGCTAAACATAGCAGTGAGGTGGAAATTAAGGGGCCTACACATGAGAATAAATTTTTTATCGAACAGGGAAAAAAATATCGTTAAATTAGTCGTTAGACTAAGCGAAAAAATAATCGCTAGATTAATCGTTAGAAAAATAGTCGTTTGGGACAGCCCTAGTACCATGTACTAGTCGGCACAAACACCCTCAACGTACTGTATGATATGTATGCAAAGGAGAGGCCAGTGAGTTACCAGCCTGTCCAGAACGGCTACAAGACAGTGCTGAAAGTACTACAACTGCGGCAAGAACAATGCTATGACGGTAACATCGGACTGGTGAGGATGCACGGCAGAGACAAAAAGGTCATCCCAGCTGGAGAAACAGTCGTCCTGGAGGGAACGGTAGTCGTAGACAAGTTCCTTACGGAGAAGTCTGCTGTCCTGGAGTACCCTTCCTCATCCTCTCTGCCTGGAGGGCTGCTAGTGAAGACTTGTCTCCTCGACCTACCCAGCAGACAGCCAGTCGTGATCACCAACGAGTACAAACATGACATCACCGTACCAGCCAAATGTGTGATAGCAGAGCTCATTGCAATCCAGGCCGTTCTAGCTCATAAACAGAGCGTGATGGAGAAGCAGAGTGTGAATGAACCATCTGACTCTGAGCCCTCTAAGACATCTAACCCGGCATTCGACTTCGCAGAGTCCCCGATCCCGCCAGAATGGAAAGACCGAATCACTCAGAAGCTGAAGAACATGCCTGAGGTCTTTGCCCAGAACGACATTGATTTTGGAAGGACGGACAAAGTCAAACACCACATTAAACTGTCTGATGAAACACCATTCAAACACAGAGCGCGACCGATACACCCACACGACTTGGAAGCTGTTCGCAAACATCTTCAAGAGCTCCTCGACGCTGGGGTGATACGGGAAAGCGAGTCTCCATTCTCCTCCCCCATCGCCGTAGTCAAGAAGAAGAACGGCCAGGTACGCCTGTGTATTGACAACAGAAAGTTAAATCTACAGACAGTGAAAGACGCATATGCGCTCCCGAGGATGGACGACACCTTCTCAGCACTCTCCGGTTCCAAGTGGTTCAGCGTTCTCGATCTGAAGTCTGGATCTATCAGATTGAAGTCGACGAGGCTGACAAGGCCAAGACCGCCTTCGTCTGCCCACTTGGTTTCTGGGAGTTCAATCGCATGCCCCAGGGAGTGACAAATGCCCCAAGTACGTTCCAGAGACTTATGGAACGGTGCATGGGAGACATGAACCTGAAAGAAGTCGTCGTTTTTCTGGATGACCTGATCGTTTTCTCAAAGACTCTGGAGGAGCATGAGGAGAGACTCACAAAGGTCGTCGATCGTCTGATGGAGTATGGGTTAAAGTTGTCTCCAGAAAAATGCAAATTCTTTCAAACCTCAGTCCGCTACTTGGGACATGTGGTCTCGGAGCGGGGAGTAGAGACTGACCCAGAAAAGATAGCTGCGTTGAAGACATGGCCAGTTCCGCAGCATCTGAAAGACCTGAAAACCTTCCTCGGTTTCTGTGGGTACTACAGAAGGTTCATCAGAGGTTATTCAAGCATAGTGAAACCTCTGAATGATCTAACATCCGGCTACCCACCACCTCAGAAACACTCGAAGTCCAAAGCAAAGAACGGCCAGTATCACCACCCTAAAGAGCCGTTCTTGAACCGTTGGACACCGGCCTGCCAACAGGCATTTGAAACAATCGTGGACAAGTTGACGACATCCCCGATCCTGGCATATGCGGATCCTGCTCTGCCGTACGTCCTTCATCGGGAGCAGGAGGGGCAGCTGCGTGTAGTCGCCTACGCTAGCAGAGGGTTATCACGTAGTGAATCCCGCTACCCGGCTCACAAGCTTGAGTTTTTGGCGCTGAAGTGGTCTGTTACAGAGAAGTTCAGCGATTACCTCTATGGCAACCAGTTTACAGTAATCACTGATAGCAATCCTCTTACATACATACTAGGGGTGCAACGGTTCTCGGTTTTTTTACGGACGGTACGGTTTGCGTTCCACGGCTCAATTCACTAGTGAACCGTGACGGTTTTCGGTTTATGCTGCGATTTGGCTGCGTTCGTAAATTAGCTCTGAGAGCGCCGCAACAGTTTGAGGAAGCCCCGGATTCCTACAAGTCTGCGGTGTGGGGTCATTTCGCTTTTCCCGTTGAATACGACAATAAGGGGGGGGGAAACAGTGGACAGAAATATTACTGTCTGCAAGCTCTGCTTAAAGCGTGTGCCATATGCAAATGGTTGCACCTCTAACATGAACCAGCATATTCGCCGCTACCACTCAACGATAACACTGACTGGGAGCAGGAAAGCCAGTCAGGTAGCGTCAGTGAGCAGACAGCAGTCTCTCTCTGATGCGTTCGGACAGACGTACACTACCACTTCAGAGAAACACAAAAAAATAACCAATGCAGTGGGGATGTTCATTGCAAAGGATTTGCAGCCCTTTTCGGTGGTTGGAGATTTGGGTTTTCGAAATCTGATAAAAACTCTCGAGCCCCGTTACAGTGTCCCCTCCCGTACATCATTCAGCACCAAAATAATCCCCGGTATTTACCAAACAACGCGCAGAGGCATTGAAGACGATTTGGCAAAAACACAGAGCTTTGCACTGACTACGGAGGGTTGGACCTCCCGGGCAACGGAGAGTTACCTCACTGTCACGGTCCACTACATGTCACCGGATTGGGAGATGAAGAGCGCAGTACTGCAAACTCGTCCACTATACGAAAGCCATACCAGCGCGCACCTGGCAGAGGAACTAACAAATGCAGTGACTGAGTGGAAGTTGGAGAGGCCAAACATAACAATTCCCGTAACAACAGACAACGCAGCAAATATCGTAAATGCGATCCATGAAGCTGGTGGACTGGGGCCACAGATCGGCTGCTTTGCGCACGTCGTAAATCTCGCCGCCAAGAAGGCAGTGGCAATAACCCCGGTGTCCCGCCTCCTGGGTAAGATCAGACATGCAGTCACTTTCTTCCACAAAAGCACCACAGCCCACCATATTCTGACAATTAAACAAGATATGTTAGATTTACCAAAACACAAATTAATCCACGATGTCGCAACTCGTTGGAATACAACACATGACATGTTGGAACGCTATGTGGAAAGTGTTACTTTTGTAGTGTGAATTTGTTTTCCTCCTGTTTGTATACGGGCTACCAGCTGTCAAGGCTAAAGTGCACTTTTACTTTCGAAAGTGTTTATTTATTTTTGGACATTTGAAAGTGTTTTTTGTTTATATACAATTATATATACATTATATACATAACATATACATGTGTATGTTAAAGTTCCATATTATGTATAAGCAAAATAAAGTAAAGTAACAGTTTGTAAATAAATAGTAGCATTTGTTTCTGAACCGAACCGTACCGAAAACCGTGACCCAAAATACCGAACCGTACCGAACCGTGGGCCAACTGAACCGTTGCACCCCTAATACATACTCACTTCAGCCAAACTCGATGCAACCAGCTATAGATGGCTAGCAACCCTGTCTACCTTCTCCTTTAAGCTCCAGTACCGCCCTGGGAAGCAGAACGGGGATGCTGACGCGCTCTCCCGTCGCCCCCATGGGGATCTACATGACGACCCATTGTCTCAGAAAGAGTGGGACAGGATACGCAAGTTCGCACAACACCATCTGTCAGATCCAGTTAACATTGATGCTGTCGATGAGGAGGTGTTTCATGCTATCTGTGAATGTTCTAGTCTTATAAATGTTCTATTTTAATTGTTAATGGGCCGGTTTCACAGACAAGGCTTAAGCCTAGTCCTAGACTAAAAAACATCTTCAATGGAGATTTTACATTGAAAGTGTGATTTAGTCCAGGACTAGGCTTAAGCCTTGTCTCTGAAACCGGCCCAATGTGTGTTTTTTGTGCTATGCACTGCTTTGCTGCTTGTCTTTCAATGATTTTTTATTTTTTTGTAAAGCACCTTGAATTGCCTTTGTGTATGAAAGGTGCTATATAAATAAATGTCACTTCACTGTATGAGATTAAAGGTCTTTGTACACTGATGCATATTTTTAAATCTGTCATCCGAAAAAAAAACGTTACGCTATGAGTTCTAATTTTGTTTCTTTTAAATGGACGTAGAAAACGCATCTGTGTGCAAAGACCTTTACTGTAAATATAACTGAACATAAAGGCCACATCAAATCTTAATAATAAGCACCACAATAAGTTAGTTCTGTGAGCTACCTGTGTCCGTCCCTGCTGACCAACGGCTGTGCCTCGTTTAGGCAAGGCAGGGAGGATTTTGACAGGGGCGCCAGTGGCCATCATCTTTGTGGTGAGGTAGGTGATGGGTGACTTCATCCCTGTGCTGCTGGTCACTGTAGAGGGTGAAGACAGTGAACATGTAAAATAATAATGTATAATAATAATAACAATAATAATAATGTATAATAATAATAATGCATTTTATTTGTATTGCACTTTTCATTCAAAAATTATCTCAGAGTGCTTCAGAGAGAAAAAAAACAACAACCTAAAAACATAATACCGTATTTTCCGCACTATAAGGCGCACCGGATTATAAGGCGCACCTTCAATGAATGGCCTATTTTAGAACTGTTTTCATATACAGGGCGCACCGGATTATAAGGCGCACCGGATTATAAGGCGCATAGAATAGATACTGCAGTCAAACGTTTGACTGGGGTTGCGTTACGCCCAAGCTCCACCTACTGCGTTGCGTCACCTCTCCATCGGTGTTGTGTCAACTTCCCGTTGTCCAAGCTCCACCTGAGCGTTGTCACCGTCAACGTTCTACCTGCTCCACTGTCAAAAATATATATTTTTCCACCTCAAGTATCAGCCGTTCGTCATCCATTTTTGCAACAAGCGTCAAGGACCTGCGGTGATTCACAGCTGACTCGCGTGAATAGCAATTCGCAATAGCTGCAACCACGAGATATAGAGTAGTTAGCTACAAGCATTTTCAATCTGCTATTATCTCTATTAGTGGATTAACCGCTGTGGTGATTTAACAGCTGATAAAAATACATCAAGTAGACTACAAACAGAGCAAAACAACACCAGAAAACAACCAATAGGCTATACAATTATAACCAACAACCAATATGTGACAGCTCCTGGTGAAATGTGCAACATACTTTTTCAGTTTTTACACATGCTTAAACTACAGATTGTAAGCTTTCAAATGATGTGTCATACATTCAAATCAGAGAAAGATTGAACACGACAGGCGTATTTGAATTAGTGCTGTCCCAAACGACTATTTTTCTAACGATTAATCTAGCGATTATTTTGTCGATTAGTCATTTAGTCTAACGACTAATTTATCGCTAAGTCTAACGATAATTTTTGTACTTTTTTTATTTTTTTATATTTTCTTATTTGTCTCCACCTCACTGCTATGTTTAGCCAACTTGAATGCCAACATGGCCATTTAGAAGTCTGTCCATCACCACAACACATAGCTAGCTAGTAGCTACATAGCTAGCTAACGTTACTCTCGCTGCTATGTTATGATTAGCTAAATTGATGCTAACGTAGCATGCGAGCTACGAGCTAGATAACGTACAGTAGGTGCTCGCACCACAATGACAATAGGCTACCGTAGCTAGCCAGCTACATAGCTAACGTTACTAACACCAGAAGACAAGACATACGAACTGTGGTGAGCTACATTGCTTGTGTAACATTAGCTAGTAGCTATCCATTTTTCACTCATACACTTAATTGTCTCGCCTGGTAAAATAAAGGTTTAAAAAAAAAAAAAAAAAAAAAAACGCCATTTTGTTTATTTATGACTAACCGACGCATATTACGCAAACCGACGTATTGACGTAGTCGACGACGTCGACTAATCGTAACAGCCCTAATTTGAATGTTGGTTCACCTCAAACACTGAATGGGAGAAAAGTGACTCTGACCAAACCACAACAAACGCTGCTAGCGGCTAACAGCTAACAAAACACATCGCTACGAAGGTCTAAACTGTATTTTAATAACATGACAACATACTGGGAGAACATCGACATGCTAAAAACACATAACTACACATAACTAGATGAACACACAGTTCTTGCTTTTGAACACGAGCTAAAACGAAACTAAAACGAAAGTCAACCCTCCCTTACCGGTAGCCTCCGGCAAACGAGAATAATGAATCCAATACACAAATGCTAAGTGTTTAGTGATCGTTAAACTGTTGTTTATTATATCGAGTGGGTACTTTAAAACTTCAAGTTGAAAGCACCAAGAATCTCACTTTGTTCCCTCGGAAACTCTGTTTAGTCTTCTTTACTTGGGGTCTTGTGGTGTGGGACTGTGAGTAAGCACAGTATACCGGTGTTTACTGATTACCGTAATGCTGCAAGCGGTGCGGCTTTGTAGTTTACCAGTCGTACTGAAACATTTTGACAGAGCGCCTTGAGCGCCGTGTACAACCAGTATGGATCAACAAATTAACCAATTGATCCATATATAAGGCGCTCCGGGTTATAAGGCGCACTGTCGTTTTTTTTGAAAATTAAAGGCTTTTAAGTGCGCCTTATAGTGCGGAAAATACGGTAAGTTAAAAACATAGTAAAAAAAACCTAACAAAATAAATCACAAGAATGAACACAGGTTCAGCAGTCAAAGGCCTGTTCCACAGACGCGGCGCAGCCGAACAGAAGGCTCGGTGGTACCCCATGGTATAGTCATAGGCTATGTGTCAGTGCCCAATACCAGTGGAACACTTGAGTAATCAAGATCACAACCAACACCCTCAGTTCTGACCTGTGGCTCCAGGCGGGGTCATGATAGCAGACATGGGGATGGTCTTGATGATGTTCAGAATGGTGGGTTTGTTTCCAGCGCCTCCTGCTGGGGACGTGGTGATGTAGGTGGTGGGCTTGCCGTCCGCAGAAGTCACCGTCTTCAGTATGGTACCGGCAGGAAGAGGGGCCTTGGTCTACGGAGGAGAAAAGGTAGATTAGGAAAATGAAAAACAGTGAGAAACATCTGATTCATGGAGTTTAAATTGACCTCCATGTCCTGCACTCATGCAGACAACTGACCAGTATGAGCCGTGTGAGAGGGTTAGTGGAAGCCTGGCCTGTGATAGCGGATGTCTGCCCTGGCTTGGTTTGGACCACAGACATCATCTTGCCGAGGTTGGAAAACTGCTGACATATGTAGCCCACATGAATCATATGGCTACTACAATAAACCTGAATCTGTCTAGAATTGCAATTTCGTGTCCCACCACTAGATGGCACATGCGCATTATACTGCAGTGTTGATGAATCGCAACGTGCCTTTTCCGCTTTCCGTCCAATTTCGCTCAGACGTTAAGAAGAACATTCGAGAAGAGAACTGAACGATCTCCCGGAGCTGAATCCTGTGTGAGAGTGAACGTGAAGAGCCCTGTCTGTTTTGCGGTCGCTCATTGAGAGCTCCGATTGGTTTTTGACCAGGATTAGAAAAGTATCTGAACCCCTGCGGGTTCAGTGGCGAGCCTACCCACGAGACGAAGACTGACTGTGGACGGAACGGAAACACAGTGTGGCCAGCTGTGCGATTTGTCTACAGAGAACATCCGGACCATTGACCCATTCTGCCCATCTCAGGAACCCAGATAAGCTTAACACTTGAATCTACCCGGGTAGTGTTAGGGCTGAACACTGGACAGTGAACACTCATGCTTCAAAGCGTGAACTTTGAATCTTTTGATCCACTGAACCTCACGAACAAGGTGCACCTCTTTTATTTTATTTTATCTTAGAGCCCAAGGTAAAGAGCGCCTGTGCACTATAGTGAGCCGGCATTAGGTAGGAAGGGATTGTACATATCTTTATTCTTTTTGTAATACACTTTAATATTATTGCATTTCGTGGTTTCTGTCACTTCCTTGTGTGGTCTCTTTCTCTGCTGACATTCATCCTAGGCTCAGTAGACGAACCTAAGAATTCCCTGATGCTAGCCCATATTTAATGATATTTAGCATAACTATTCAGTAACTTTAATCACCTCTAGGAGGCGTTACACATAGGAGAGAGACTCACATTTATAAGTCACCAGAGAACATCACAGTACTTAGTAGATTTGGTGTCAGGAGATCAGTGTCATGTGGACAACTAGCAGCTATATATTATTTAAACCTAACTGACCCCAACATCAATGCAGATATATGAACTAATATACATATTTGTAGTAGTCACTGTGGTTCTACATTTATCAGTATATATTATCATGGCTTTTAGGCGTCTTACCAGTGTGCCACTTCCTTCCATGGTGGGGGGGCTCCTGACTAGGGTGATGGTCTTGGTGACTCCTCCCACCTTCTCTTGATGGGATACGGTGACCGTGCCAGATTTGAGCACGGTGATGACGGGCCATGTGGGGGTGTTGGGAGAGGACACCGTTGCTGTGCCCACCTGTGCCGCAGCAGTCTTAAGCGTTCGGGTGGCTGGGTTACTGACCTGGAAATAGACAAATTCAAGGTTTTTGGGCAAATTGATATTGGTGAATATATATGTTACAGTACATGTGGGAATACGGTACATGTGGGAAAACTAGGGTTATGGTTAGGTGCTAGGGTGCTAGGGTTAGGATTAGGGGTAGGGTTAGACATGCCAGCATGTACCACGTCACCCTAGCACCTAACCCTAACCCTAGTTTTCCCACATGTACCGTATTCCCACATGTACCGTAACATATATACATTATATGTGTAAAGGAATTGATGAGAATCATACCATGACTGGAGATGCCATTCTGACTGCGGTGGCGCAAGCAACAGTTTTGACTAGTGTGGCGCCTGCTGGGACGTTGAGCACAGTTCCTGGAGAGGGAGGGATCTTCTGTGTGGCTGCTGCAGCTGCGGCCAAAGCTGCCATGCCACTCATCTGAGGGCTGGTGCCAATTGGCTAAAGAGGAAAATAAACGTTTTATTGTTCATAGCTCTGAGTGGCATGTCATGTCATGATTGAATGAATGAATGAATGAATGAATCTTTTATTTTGAATATGATTTAAAATAATAAAAGAAGAGTACAGGCCTATCAATGTTGGAAAGGGAGTAGGATGAAGCCTAAGCTTACCCTGTCCTACCCCTATCTGTCATTCTCAAGTGAGAACAATTATACTTAAATTATATAATCCAGTTAATTAATTCATACATTTCAGTATCAACAGTACTAATAATTTAGTGGGGCGCACAGTGACAATGGAGGTCCCAGTGGCAGATTGAGGAACTGCAACCTTCAAGACAGCTGTAAAAACAACAGAACACCTGCTCAATACAGTTGTTGAGGTCTTCACTGGCTACAAATAATCTTGGGCAAACACTGTGTGTCAAAATACAATGATATATTAAGTTGTAGCCTACCATGCAAACTGTACATTTGACAACACTCCACATATCGTGCAAGGCTCAGACAACCTCCACTGACAAAGCATTAGAGTAGGGCCCAATCCCATTTCCTACGGCTCGTTTTGGAGTGCCACTCGCTTTGGAGCCAAGCCCTCGGAACAGAGCCACAAGGGGCAGTGGTTGAAATCTTCCCCTATGAAATGGGACGACCCTTCAAGACCCTGATATGTCATCAGTCATTATCCAGGGTATATATATATTGATTTATCAACTTTTAATACTTTTCAAGACACCGCGGATACCCTGTAGGGTTAGGGTTAGGATACCCTGTAGTAAATAGATTCAAGGATGAGATTCTATGAACTAGCAACAACAACTATTACACCCCTCACCCCCCCCCCACCCCCCATAACTGTCCACATCAATATACACCGTACATTTTACACCGTGGAATTTCAAAGATATTGACATGACAGAGACCAGATGTCATGTATGCTTCTATTCATAGTCTTCAGAATGACCAGTTCTATAGGAAATTATGACATATACCCTCCTCAAAACCTCACTACCTCAAAATCTAGGCTCCACCCTCCTCTAAGGTCAACAGCAGTATAGTACATATTGACTGGGGAATTTCAAAGATAGTGATCCAGAGAGCAGAGGTCTGGTATACTTCCATTATAGCAGAATTACCAGTTCAGAATTAGCAGTTCTTTATTGAGTTGAATATATATCCCTGTTCCAAGACATAAAAATGATTATTTCTTCCATAAAGCAATCACTGAATCTAACACGTACCTTGTAGACCCCTGTTGACCCGTCCCTCCCGGCTGATCTATGCTCCCACCCGCTGCTGGGGGCACTGTCTTTGCTCGCTGGGAGAGGATCTCTCCTTGGGGAGGGAAGTGAGTGACCTATGGGGTGAGGGGTTGTGACCTTAGAGGACACAGAAGGCCTAGAGGCTGGCTGGGGCTTCCTATCCAGGGCACTGAGGTTGCCCGTATGGACTGGGTTGCCACCCGGAGGGCTGCTCCGCAAGACACGGACAGATGACGGGGGGAGAGGAAGTTTGCCCATGTGGTTTCGCTCTGGGCTCTTCATGGGTAACGCCTGTTTGGGTATGGGGATGAGCCGGGTAGAGGGCTGAGAGGGCTTAATGATGGGGGCCTTCTGGAGGGCCGGTGTGGGGGCGGAGCCCTGGCGGTGGTCTTTCACTGCAAACATGAAGGAGACACAGTCAGGGACGAGTGGTTCCCAGAATGACATTGTACTCTGATCAACTAAAAACTACTTTTCTAGTCATTTTCACCCAGTAGGTCCACAACAACCACGACTCAATATGCATTGAATTATGATGAATCACCACAGTGTCATCTAAAGTAGCACGGCAAGCATAATAGGTGCTATTGTGACAACGATGCTTTTAGCTTTTTGTTATTGGGTTGAGCAGTCAAAAACACTAATTCCATGCAGTGAAAGAGAGGGTATGAAAATAGGGGCGTGACAGATACAGAAACACACACACATTAAAAGAGGAAATGGTTGTTTAGTGTTCCATGCCCAAATCGTAACGCATAGCTGTTAAACTCCTTTTCTCACTCACTCATCAGGAATGTGGAGAAGGCTGCAGTCATCTATCATCTGTGTAGAGTGAAATGTTTTTTAATACAATATCTGTGGGTGTGAGTGTGTGTACATTCTACGACCAGAGCTGCACATGATAATGACTGGAGGAACAAGGCAGCAAAGAATACTGTATGATGAGAGGGAATGCCAAGCTATGTGATCAACCAGACAATTGTAACATAAAACACTGCTTTCAGAACATAGGCTGTGTTTTTCACTATCTATAAAAAGAGCTACAAGGCCTGAATTCAAACATTTGCATAAATACATATTTGTATTAATGTAGATTATTCGTGAACCTGGGTTGTAAAAAGTATAGCTCCGTCTTGTGAATAAAGAAAATAATAAATTCTCTCCCGCTTCTGTCTCTTTGTGTTACCAAATTACAATTCCATTCTCTGCAACAAAAACAACCATATTTTGAGTGTGTACACAAGGAGGTAACAAACCAAAAGGGTTCTTCTCTTTCTGGATGATGCAATGAGAGAAGGAAAGCGTAGAGCCACATCAGAGACATGAGACACTCACCTGTGTTGCTCTTTGGGAAGAAGTAGTCTGATACGACGAGTCTGCAATAAACATGTTTTTAAAAGAAGTTAAAACAATAAAGAAATACATTTCAGATGTATATCAAATAGTCAGGGTAACACAATTGTCTATTTTAGGACACAATATTCCAATCTGAACCATATCTCGCATATGTCTTAAAGCACTAATCACGGCAGGCGTGGCCGTGGTGACGTCAGCCACAGGTTTTGGAGACCGGCGTGCAGGAAAAGGCTCTGAAACAGCCTCTCACTTGGTCAACGTGCAACGTTCTCTGCCTTAATAATTGTGTTATTATATGTCTGCGGTCTTTTTTGAAATGACAAACATTGCGACCTGTCATCAAAGTTGACATTCCACTTCACTTACTTGCAGAACACAGTGTAGCTAACTGTGTTAGCCACGTAACTCCCACTGTGTTAACGGAGTAGCTAGCAAAACAAATGCGTGACTTCACAACAAAAGACACGGGCTGTGTTCGGAATAGCATACTACTCATACTAGATATGACGTAGATTTTGAGTATGTAGTATATACTCATTGAGTATGCTAGTAGGTAGTATGCAGTATATACTCATTGAGTATGCTAGTAGGTAGTATGCTAGTATGCAGTATATACTCATTGAGTATGCTAGTAGGCAGTATGCAGTATATACTCATTGAGTATGCTAGTAGGTAGTATGCTAGTATGCAGTATATACTCATTGAGTATGCTAGTAGGCAGTATGCAGTATATACTCATTGAGTATGCTAGTAGGCAGTATGCAGTATATACTCATTGAGTATGCTAGTATGCTAGTATACCATTCCGAACACAGCCATGGTCATCCATTGCGCCGTTGCCATTAGCTCAGTCAGTGAGAGTTCAACTCCCGCCAGAAACCATGGGTTGATATGGGCTCATCTGCCCAGTGACAGCAGCGTGCATGTCAGTAACCACAGTAACCAGCTGGTCCTTAGCTCACTCGCCATGTCCAAGCTAGCCGACGCCGACAGCTTAGCATCAATACAATCAGACCATTTGGGTCAAAGCGCTACTATGCTACGTTACTCGCTGCTACTACCCAGCGATACAAGTCAGTCCGTTCCTTACCTCCCACTGCCAGCTGGTTTAGATGTCATCTTTTTCATTCTGACAGAAATAGATTCATGGAACTAACTCGGTGCGCTGAGCTGAAGTCCGTCTCTGTGCTTCCACTCTGCCGCCAGCGGTGCATTGTTGTTCCGTCAACAGGGTTGCCAGATGGGAGTGACAATTTCCAGCCTAACCACAGTCTAAAACCCGCCGAATCGACCATAAACCAGCCTATGATAACAGACTCAACACTCAATGCTATTTCTCCAGCCCAACCCGCCCAAACGCTTTTTTCCCGTCCAGGGTGATCAACAACTCTTAATATATAGAAAAGGCCCCAACTATGCTAGTTAATTAGCAGATTTCTATGATAACCAATTGCAAGAGAACACATCAACCCCACACTTCTATTTTTTCCAACACATTTATTATTTTAGAACAAGTGTACATTTAAACAGTACATTGCAATGAACCATTATAACCTTCATTTAAATAGGTTTCAGTGATAAGATTGGCAACAATGTCAAAGGAGCACTCTCAGGAATGGCTGAAAGAGGAAGAACCCATATACAGATATCTCGTTGACTCGAGAAGGGCCACTAAGGTTAAGAACAGAGAACGCTAACACTATGAAGTCATCCTGCAGAAGTAGAATGACCATGGTCCGATGTGGTCACGGAAGGTCTAGCAGGCAGCTGGGTCTACATGAGTAGATTGTGTGTGTTTCACCCAGTACCTATTCAGTAGGGAGGCATCCCCATAAAAGTGCAGACAATACTGAACGTTCAGTCCCATTGAAAACCCCAGCATAAAAGTTGGTCAAATACCCACACTACTCAAGGGAATAGGAAGAAAAGGCATCACTAACAGCACGAGTTGTACACTACACAATACCCATCCAAGGCAAGAGGGTGACGGGGGAAATAAAGGGTATTCACTTTGCCAGAGATGGGAATTGTATTCCACTGTAATGTACAACCTAAGACAGCAGACTGAAAAAGCATCAACACAGTTCATATCATATCCCACCTGTTAACCTTTTGTGATTTTAACCAGTCAGTTGCTATGAGACCAGCTTGCTGTACAAATAATTGCTGTTCAATTTCAAGTGCAAATACTCTATATATATTACTAATATATTACTATTACTAGGCTATATCTTACATATCACATTAATAATCTCAAACTTAAAATTGGGGAATCATTCATTTGTATTTAACAGTGCAATGACTGATTGATGTAGTCCAGTATAGATAGTGGTAAGTGGCTTGGTCAATGTATACTATACAGACTAATCAATAAGGCCCATTCCAGCTGTCATGTTGCTTCACTTTCCATCAGTAAAATATAGGAAGCCTATATAAACGCACACACATTGTACATTCCTAAGTTTCTAGGACTGGTGTGTTCTCAGTGTAAGACCTTTTAAGAGCTGTGGAATGGCTGACCCTCACTCCCTAATCCCTATTTCCAAACCCTTGCTCCCTGCTGTGCTGTGGCACATGGAGTCAGTTTTCCCTGGACACTGACTTAGGGTCAGTGTTGTGTTTTCTCCCCGAATGATTCAACATTTGTGTTTTTGGAGGGTAATCCCCAAATAATGTAAGAGTGGCACAACACCACGCTGTAAACTTGGTGGCACCACTATGTAAACATTCCGAGGCAAAATTAAACTATATATTGATCGCCAAACGACATTGTTGATAAAAACAAAAGCGAAAGTGAAAACATTGGGATGTTCCTCAGTGAATGCAGCATTTTAGCTGTATTTTTCACGCATTTTGACATGAATAAACGTGAGTTGGGTTTTGATAATGCAATCCAGTGCCACACTGTTCAGACATCCTGGAGAGAACCCTGGTGCTCCATGGTGCCCAGTGGAGGTCTCACTCCAGCTCTACCTCTTGGCCTTCCCCTGAGCGGCCACAGCCTCCATGGCCTTGCGTACGGTCTCCTCATCCCCGAGGAACTGCATGGGTTTGACTGGCTTCAGGTTTTGATCCAGCTCATAGAGGATGGGGATACCCGTGGGCAGGTTCAACTCCATGATGGCTTCCTCTGACATACCTGCATAGAGCAGCAGAGAACAGGACACAGTAAGTAAGTAAGTAAGTAACATTTATAGCACCTTTCCCAGACCAAGGGTCACAAAGTGCTTTACATATAGAGAACATAATAAAGAAGAAACATAATAAAAGAGCGAAAGTCATAGCAGGTTAACATAGGCAAACAAGTAACAGACAACAGGTGTACAACAGCATCAACAGGACACAGAGAGACAGGCTTTTGGGGCTATCCAAAAGCCTGTCTATACAAGACAGTCTTTAGCTGTTTTTTAAAAGCGAGACCGCTGATCCAAGGGAAGAGCATTCACACAACAAAGCCTGGGAGCCACGGTTTGGAATGCTCTATCACCCTTGGTCTTCAATCTGGCACGGGGGACAACCAACAAACCCTGGTCAGAGGACCCGAGAGACCTACTTTACAGCTGGGCGCCATGTTGCTGCCTGACATCAGAACATAGGAGTGAGACTGGCAGAGTAGCTAGATAGTTGTTCTTATGGCAATACATCTGCATTTAATTCTGTTCACTACCCCTCTGATAAGCCTGGGCATGTGCATGCTGTAGCTTTACCTAGTTACTGCTCTGTTGCTAACACCTAGCCAATCCTCTCAGATTTGTGAAGGGTAGTTAACAAGGGTAGATGGGGAGGAACAACATATTGCAATGAAAGCCTATATCTGACCCAGTGTCAGATGAAGAGTAACCTCTACCTACACTGGGGCAGTACCTACCCTCCAGGTGCTTGACGATGCCCCGCAGGCTGTTGCCATGGGCAGCTATGAGCACCCTCTTCCCCTCTTTGATCTGTGGGACGATCTCGTCGTTCCAGAAGGGCAGCGCTCGGGCGAACAAACAATCAAAGTAGGATTACAGACTTTCAGTCTGCCTCCATCCATGTGGATGAACCACCCAAAGGCCTGAGGTGTTGTCGGAGGCATGAATATGATTTAGGGGGTATTTAGTATAACAGGCTAATGGGTTTATTGTGAGTTTACTTGTTTGTTTATTGCCTTGATCACCGTATTGAGAAGTCATATGGTTATGGGGGGTGATATTGCAAGGTAATTTAAGCACCTGCGCACCTTGCATTGCGGTAGTGGAGAGAGAGGGGAGCGATGCATTTTTGTTGACCGCATTATACGCATATGACGCAGATGAACCACTGATGAACCAGATGAGACACTGACCTCATGTCTTTTAGCTTGCTTTTATAGTTGTTTTTATTTTCTTAATATTGTTGTCTTTATTTGCACTTGACACCACGGACCTCATTGTCTCTTAGCTTGTAACAAGAATAAGCAGGATATACACAACAGTCAACAATCAACAATAGCTGTATATATACAATAGAGTCAATAACAGAATAGGTGATAGCAGCAGAATGCGAATGAGCAAATCAACATTCTTAATGTCAACAACATTCCAGAATGTTCAGGTTCAGGTAATATCAGGTTGTGCAAAAATGCCGTACAGGTTTTTACTATTATTTTTAAATGACTGGACTTTTTAAATAGGCACTACATTTTATAAACACTGTTATATCTGTCTGTTTTTATTGTATGTATGTGACCTATGTGTGTTTTTAATGTGGAAACTGTATTCACGAACTGCACAAAGCCTGTCAAAGGAGAATTTCTGTCACTGTGTGACAGACAATAAAGCAATCTTGAATCTTGAATCAAGCAGGTAGTCAGGTAGTCAGGTAGTCAGGTAGTCATAGTATTCCAGTGCGTTTCCCTAGGGGCCAGACTGCTTGTGGGAAACAGCTGTTCCACATCCTCTGGGTTTCTGCCCTGAGGCTACGGTACCATTTCCCCGACAGCAGGAGTTCCTGATTGGGGTGGCTGGGGTCCTTGATAGTCCTTAGGGCCTTTCTGACACACCGACCACTGTAGATGTCCTGGATGGAGGAGGGGGGGGGGGGACACACAGCTGTAGATGTCCTGGATGGAGGGGGGGGGGACACACAGCCACTAATCTTTGTGACTGAACTCTATTATACTGTAGACACAGTGACTGAACTCTATTATACTGTAGACACAGTGACTGAACTCTATTATACTGTAGACACAGTGACTGAACTCTATTATACTGTAGACACAGTGACTCTACTCTATTATACTGTAGACACAGTGACTCTACTCTATTATACTGTAGACACAGTGACTGTACTCTATTATACTGTAGACACAGTGACTGTACTCTATTATACTGTAGACACAGTGACTGAACTCTATTATACTGTAGACACAGTGACTGAACTCTATTATACTGTAGACACAGTGACTCTACTCTATTATACTGTAGACACAGTGACTCTACTCTATTATACTGTAGACACAGTGACTCTACTCTATTATACTGTAGACACAGTGACTCTACTCTATTATACTGTAGACACAGTGACTCTACTCTATTATACTGTAGACACAGTGACTCTACTCTATTATACTGTAGACACAGTGACTGTACTCTATTATACTGTAGACACAGTGACTGTACTCTATCATACTGTAGACACAGTGACTGTACTCTATTATACTGTAGACACAGTGACTGAACTCTATTATACTGTAGACACAGTGACTGTACTCTATTATACTGTAGACACAGTGACTCTACTCTATTATACTGTAGACACAGTGACTCTACTCTATTATACTGTAGACACAGTGACTCTACTCTATTATACTGTAGACACAGTGACTCTACTCTATTATACTGTAGACACATTGACTCTACTCTATTATACTGTAGACACAGTGACTCTACTCTATTATACTGTAGACACAGTGACTCTACTCTATCATACTGTAGACACAGTGACTGAACTCTATTATACTGTAGACACAGTGACTCTACTCTATTATACTGTAGACACAGTGACTCTACTCTATTATACTGTAGACACAGTGACTCAACTCTATTATACTGTAGACACAGTGACTCTACTCTATTATACTGTAGACACAGTGACTCTACTCTATTATACTGTAGACACAGTGACTCAACTCTATTATACTGTAGACACAGTGACTCTACTCTATTATACTGTAGACACAGTGACTCTACTCTATTATACTGTAGACACAGTGACTGTACTCTATTATACTGTAGACACAGTGACTGTACTCTATTATACTGTAGACACAGTGACTCTACTCTATTATACTGTAGACACAGTGACTGTACTCTATTATACTGTAGACACAGTGACTCTACTCTATTATACTGTAGACACATTGACTCTACTCTATTATACTGTAGACAGTGACTCTACTCTATTATACTGTAGACACAGTGACTCTACTCTATTATACTGTAGACACAGTGACTGAACTCTATTATACTGTAGACACAGTGACTGAACTATATTATACTGTAGACAGAGTGACTGAACTCTATTATACTGTAGACACAGTGACTCTACTCTATTATACTGTAGACACAGTGACTGTACTCTATTATACTGTAGACACAGTGACTCTACTCTATTATACTGTAGACACAGTGACTGTACTCTATTATACTGTAGACACAGTGACTCTACTCTATTATACTGTAGACACAGTGACTCTACTCTATTATACTGTAGACACAGTGACTCTACTCTATTATACTGTAGACACAGTGACTCTACTCTATTATACTGTAGACACAGTGACTCTACTCTATTATACTGTAGACACAGTGACTGTACTCTATTATACTGTAGACACAGTGACTCTACTCTATTATACTGTAGACACAGTGACTCTACTCTATTATACTGTAGACACAGTGACTCTACTCTATTATACTGTAGACACAGTGACTGAACTCTATTATACTGTAGACACAGTGACTCTACTCTATTATACTGTAGACACAGTGACTGAACTCTATTATACTGTAGACACAGTGACTCTACTCTATTATACTGTAGACACAGTGACTCTACTCTATTATACTGTAGACACAGTGACTGTACTCTATTATACTGTAGACACAGTGACTCTACTCTATTATACTGTAGACACACTGACTCTACTCTATTATACTGTAGACACAGTGACTCTACTCTATTATACTGTAGACACAGTGACTCTACTCTATTATACTGTAGACACAGTGACTGTACTATATTATACTGTAGACACAGTGACTCTACTCTATTATACTGTAGACACAGAGACTCTACTCTATTATACTGTAGACACAGTGACTGTACTCTATTATACTGTAGACACAGTGACTCTACTCTATTATACTGTAGACACAGTGACTCTACTCTATTATACTGTAGACACAGTGACTGAACTCTATTATACTGTAGACACATTGACTCTACTCTATTATACTGTAGACACAGTGACTCTACTCTATTATACTGTAGACACAGTGACTCTACTCTATTATACTGTAGACACAGTGACTCTACTCTATTATACTGTAGACACAGTGACTCTACTCTATTATACTGTAGACACAGTGACTCTACTCTATTATACTGTGGACACAGTGACTCTACTCTATTATACTGTAGACACAGTGACTCTACTCTATTATACTGTAGACACAGTGACTGAACTCTATTATACTGTAGACACAGTGACTCTACTCTATTATACTGTAGACACAGTGACTGAACTCTATTATACTGTAGACACAGTGACTGTCCTCTATTATACTGTAGACACAGTGACTCTACTCTATTATACTGTAGACACAGTGACTGTACTCTATTATACTGTAGACACAGTGACTCTACTCTATTATACTGTAGACACAGTGACTGTCCTCTATTATACTGTAGACACAGTGACTGAACTCTATTATACTGTAGACACAGTGACTCTACTCTATTATATTGTAGACACAGTGACTGTCCTCTATTATACTGTAGACACAGTGACTGAACTCTATTATACTGTAGACACAGTGACTCTACTCTATTATACTGTAGACACAGTGACTCTACTCTATTATACTGTAGACACAGTGACTCTACTCTATTATACTGTAGACACAGTGACTGTCCTCTATTATACTGTAGACACAGTGACTGAACTCTATTATACTGTAGACACAGTGACTCTACTCTATTATACTGTAGACACAGTGACTGTACTCTATTATACTGTAGACACAGTGACTCTACTCTATTATACTGTAGACACAGTGACTCTACTCTATCATACTGTAGACACAGTGACTCTACTCTATTATACTGTAGACACAGTGACTCTACTCTATTATACTGTAGACACAGTGACTGAACTCTATTATACTGTAGACAGTGACTCTACTCTATTATACTGTAGACACAGTGACTCTACTCTATTATACTGTAGACAGTGACTCTACTCTATTATACTGTAGACACAGTGACTCTACTCTATTATACTGTAGACACAGTGACTGAACTCTATTATACTGTAGACACAGTGACTCTACTCTATTATACTGTAGACAGTGACTCTACTCTATTATACTGTAGACACAGTGACTCTACTCTATTATACTGTAGACACAGTGACTCTACTCTATTATATTGTAGACACAGTGACTGAACTCTATTATACTGTAGACACAGTGACTCTACTCTATTATATTGTAGACACGGTGACTCTACTCTATTATACTGTAGACACAGTGACTGAACTCTATTATACTGTAGACAAAGTGACTGAACTCTATCATACTGTAGACACAGTGACTGAACTCTATTATACTGTAGACACAGTGACTCTACTCTATTATACTGTAGACACAGTGACTGAACTCTATTATACTGTAGACACAGTGACTGTACTCTATTATACTGTAGACACAGTGACTCTACTCTATTATACTGTAGACACAGTGACTCTACTCTATTATACTGTAGACACAGTGACTCTACTCTATTATACTGTAGACACAGTGACTGAACTCTATTATACTGTAGACACAGTGACTGAACTCTATTATACTGTAGACACAGTGACTGTACTCTATTATACTGTAGACACAGTGACTCTACTCTATTATACTGTAGACACAGTGACTCTACTCTATTATACTGTAGACACAGTGACTCTACTCTATTATACTGTAGACACAGTGACTCTACTCTATTATACTGTAGACACAGTGACTGTACTCTATTATACTGTAGACACAGTGACTCTACTCTATTATACTGTAGACACAGTGACTGAACTCTATTATACTGTAGACACAGTGACTGAACTCTATTATACTGTAGACACAGTGACTCTACTCTATTATACTGTAGACACAGTGACTGTACTCTATTATACTGTAGACACAGTGACTCTACTCTATTATACTGTAGACACAGTGACTCTACTCTATTATACTGTAGACACAGTGACTGTACTCTATTATACTGTAGACACAGTAACTCTACTCTATTATACTGTAGACACAGTGACTCTACTCTATTATACTGTAGACACAGTGACTGAACTCTATTATACTGTAGACACAGTGACTGAACTCTATTATACTGTAGACACAGTGACTGAACTCTATTATACTGTAGACACAGTGACTCTACTCTATCATACTGTAGACACAGTGACTCTACTCTATTATACTGTAGACACAGTGACTCTACTCTATTATACTGTAGACACAGTGACTCTACTCTATTATACTGTAGACACAGTGACTGTACTCTATTATACTGTAGACACAGTGACTCTACTCTATTATACTGTAGACACAGTGACTGAACTCTATTATACTGTAGACACAGTGACTCTACTCTATTATACTGTAGACACAGTGACTCTACTCTATTATACTGTAGACACAGTGACTCTACTCTATTATACTGTAGACAGTGACTCTACTCTATTATACTGTAGACACAGTGACTCTACTCTATCATACTGTAGACACAGTGACTCTACTCTATTATACTGTAGACACAGAGACTCTACTCTATTATACTGTAGACACAGTGACTGTACTCTATTATACTGTAGACACAGTGACTCTACTCTATTATACTGTAGACACAGTGACTGTACTCTATTATACTGTAGACACAGTGACTGAACTCTATTATACTGTAGACACAGTGACTGAACTCTATTATACTGTAGACACAGTGACTGAACTCTATTATACTGTAGACACAGTGACTCTACTCTATTATACTGTAGACACAGTGACTGTACTCTATTATACTGTAGACACAGTGACTCTACTCTATTATACTGTAGACACAGTGACTCTACTCTATTATACTGTAGACACAGTGACTCTACTCTATTATACTGTAGACACAGTGACTGTACTCTATTATACTGTAGACACAGTGACTCTACTCTATTATACTGTAGACACAGTGACTCTACTCTATTATACTGTAGACACAGTGACTCTACTCTATTATACTGTAGACACAGTGACTGAACTCTATTATACTGTAGACACAGTGACTCTACTCTATTATACTGTAGACACAGTGACTCTACTCTATTATACTGTAGACACAGTGACTCTACTCTATTATACTGTAGACACAGTGACTCTACTCTATTATACTGTAGACACAGTGACTGTACTCTATTATACTGTAGACACAGTGACTCTACTCTATTATACTGTAGACACAGTGACTCTACTCTATTATACTGTAGACACAGTGACTCTACTCTATTATACTGTAGACACAGTGACTCTACTCTATTATACTGTAGACACAGTGACTCTACTCTATTATACTGTAGACACAGTGACTCTACTCTATTATACTGTAGACACAGTGACTCTACTCTATTATACTGTAGACACAGTGACTCTACTCTATTATACTGTAGACACAGTGACTCTACTCTATTATACTGTAGACAGTGACTCTACTCTATCATACTGTAGACACAGTGACTCTACTCTATTATACTGTAGACACAGTGACTGAACTCTATTATACTGTAGACACAGTGACTCTACTCTATTATACTGTAGACACAGTGACTCTACTCTATTATACTGTAGACACAGTGACTGAACTCTATTATACTGTAGACACAGTGACTGAACTCTATTATACTGTAGACACAGTGACTGTACTCTATTATACTGTAGACACAGTGACTCTACTCTATTATACTGTAGACACAGTGACTGTACTCTATTATACTGTAGACACAGTGACTCTACTCTATTATACTGTAGACACAGTGACTCTACTCTATTATACTGTAGACACAGTGACTCGACTCTATTATACTGTAGACACAGTGACTGTACTCTACTGTACCTCAAGACAGTCTGACACCAAATGTTTCTGGTTTTGAAAATATGTGTTCATTTCACTTGACAATTTGAAAAAACAGCCTGACATGTTGGTATTATGAATCATTATTATTATTAATAATATTATATTATACCTTTGAATTCCTTTGTAAACATTTGCAGCTTAGATCTCCTTATTTTTGTGTAGAAGGAAGCACTTAACTTGAACTTAGAAAACTGAATACAAATCTCTATATCTTTGAGTAGTCTGACCTCTAGTGGCACAAGGATGAACATGTGGGATACTCAGGATGCCCATAGTACTGGACTGTGTGCAGTTGTAGTTTTCTTAGAGAAAGACCCTAACCCAGATCTCAGGTCCATGTTGGGCTGGAAACCTGTTGGATGCCAAAACAGATCTCACATCATGACCAAGTGCAAAAAATAACTTTATTAATTACTTTAACTTTATTATTTCAATTGCTTGATAAAACAGGGAGGGACAATTATGATTATGATGACAGATAGCCTTTATCCTTATATTTATCTATATTCAGATCCCCATTAGGGCAGCTAGTCTTCCTGGGATCCACATGTCTTGTCTAATCGATATACACTGTCGGTATATACAGTAGGTAGAAGTATATAGGTATATAAGTATATAGGTATGTACAGTATATCTCAAAAGTGAGTACACCCTTTAAATTTTTGCAAATATTCTGTCATATCCTTTCAGGGGATAACACTATCCTACTGAAACTTTGATATAACTTAAAGTAGTCAGTGTGCTGCTTGAATAACAGTATAGATTTATTGTCCATTGAAAATTACTCAGTACACAGCTGTTAATGTCGAAACAGCTGGCAACAAAAGTGAGTACACCCCATGGCCTTCCTCCCCTGCTGTCCTAGGTTAGATATTCACACCTCCTGGGGGAGCTAAAATGGCCTCTATGGGGTTACACCATTAACACAACATGACTGAGGAACAAACTAGATTGTACATCAATAAAAAATACAAATGTGACCCGTTCTAAAGCTTTCGTCCTCATGTCGGGATGATGGAATGATCAGACTTTTTTTTAGAGAAGTGAATGTGAATACGTTTTTTTACATGTGAATAATAAATGACATCTCTCGTCAACTAACACGGCTTGTCTTGTGAGCCTGATAACAATGTAAAGTAGTGTTATAGATTAAAATATTTTATTTTCAGTTTTATACACAAGACTAACTAACGAGCTGCCAGACATATCTAGTATGATTTGGTTCAAAGCAAGTAGTTGTAGTTAACTAGGTAGCAGTGGGGATTACTCACCCGATCCATTGCGTTGTTGCAGTGTTTTGGCTTGACTAGCGAGTTTGTGTTGTGATTCACAACAACGTTGAAACGTAGTTCCGTGTTTAAAAAAGAAAAGTGAAAATTTTGATTGGTTGCCGACATGCGGACCAAAGCATTAGAACTTATATGAGGACGACAAAACACTTTTCAGCCAAAGGTAAAAACCATGAAAGAAATGGTGGAATTGCCGGTTATAAAATGTTAAAAGCATAAAATGTTTCACAGACGGCAGTTTTTCCCATAAAGTTATTTATTATACATTCATACACAGTAGAGGATCAGACGGCGGGTGGAGGGGCGGAGCCTGGGTCAGGGGGCGGGGCCTGGGTCAGGGGGGCGGGGTCTATGCCTTCTGCGTCTGCTCCTCCATCATCCTCTGCTTCTGCTTCATCAGACACTTCCTCCCACTGGCGTACGCCCCCAGGTCTGCATCTGCAACCACAACACAACCACACGGTTAACCACAACACAACCACACGGTTAACCACAACACAACCACACGGTTAACCACAACACAACCACACGGTTAACCACAACACAACCATAACACAACCATAACACAACCACACGGTTAACCACAACACAACCACAACCACAACCATAACACAACCACACGGTTAACCACAACACAACCACACGGTTAACCACAACACAACCACACGGTTAACCACAACACAACCACACGGTTAACCACAACACAACCACACGGTTAACCACAACACAACCACACGGTTAACCACAACACAACCACACGGTTAACCATAACACAACCACACAGTTAACCACAACACAACCACACGGTTAACCACAACACAACCACAACACAACCACACAGTTAACCATAACACAACCACACAGTTAACCATAACACAACCACACAGTTAACCACAACACAACCACACGGTTAACCACAACACAACCATAACACAACCACACAGTTAACCATAACACAACCACACAGTTAACCATAACACAACCACACAGTTAACCATAACACAACCACACAGTTAACCACAACACAACCATAACACAACCACACAGTTAACCATAAAACAACCACAACACAACCATAACACAACCACACAGTTAACCATAACACAACCACACAGTTAACCATAACACAACCACACAGTTAACCATAACACAACCACACAGTTAACCACAACACAACCACACGGTTAACCATAACACAACCACAACACAACCATAACACAACCACACAGTTAACCATAACACAACCACACAGTTAACCACAACACAACCATAACACAACCACACAGTTAACCATAAAACAACCACAACACAACCATAACACAACCACACAGTTAACCATAACACAACCACACAGTTAACCATAACACAACCACACAGTTAACCACAACACAACCACACGGTTAACCATAACACAACCACAACACAACCATAACACAACCACACAGTTAACCATAACACAACCACACAGTTAACCATAACACAACCACACAGTTAACCACAACACAACCACACGGTTAACCATAACACAACCACAACACAACCATAACACAACCACACAGTTAACCATAAAACAACCACAACACAACCACACAGTTAACCATAACACAACCACACAGTTAACCATAACACAACCACACAGTTAACCATAACACAACCACACAGTTAGCCCCCAGGTTTCCATCTGCAACCATAACACAACCACAACCACACGGTTAGGAGGCTGACCATAACACACAACTACATTAATGTATGTACCTCAGACAGGTAAATGTATGAACCTCACACAGGTAAATGTATGTTTCTCAGAGGGTAGCTGTAAGCTGTGAGGAGGGTAGTTGCTAGCTGTTAGCTGTGAGGAGGGTAGTTGCTAGCTGTTAGCTGTGAGGAGGGTAGTTGTTAGCTGTTAGCTGTGTGGCGGTTAGCTGTTAGCTGGTGTGCAGGGTAGTTGCTAGCTGTTAGCTGGTGTGGAGGGTAGTTGCTAGCTGCTAGCTGGTGTGTGGAGGGTAGTTGCTAGCTGGTGTGTGGAGGGTAGTTGCTAGCTGTTAGCTGCTAGCTGGCGCGTGGTACGTACAGCGAGACTGGAAGGCCGCGGCCACCTGGCTGAACTGCTGCAGCTCGTTGTTGCAGTTCTGGTGGTAGCTGGTCCCCTCCCGCTGCTGGCAGGCCCGCAGACGCTCCTGCACCACCTTCACTATCTCCTGGTCCACCTTACTGAGGAGCACACACACAACCTCTGTAGAGGAGGAGGAGGAGGAGGAGGAGGAGGAGGGGAGGAGGAGGAGGGGGAGGAGGAGGAGGAGGAGGAGGGGGAGGGGGAGGAGGAGGAGGAGGAGGAGGAGGAGGGGGAGGGGGAGGAGGAGGAGGAGGAGGGGGAGGAGGAAGAGGAAGAGAGGGAGGAGGAGGAGGAGGAAGAGAGGGAGGAGGAGGAGGAGGAGGGGGAGAGGGAAGAGGAAGAGGAGGGGGAGGAGGAGGAGGAGGAAGAGGAGTAGGAGGAGGAGGAGGGGGAGGAAGAGGAGGGGGAGGAGGAGGGGGAGGAGGAGGAAGAGGAGGAGGAGGAGGAGGAGGAGGAGGAGGGGGAGGAGGAGGGGGAGGAGGGGGAGGAGGAGGGGGAGGGGGAGGAGGAAGAGGAGGAGGGGGAGGAGGAGGAGGGGGTGGAGGAGGAGGAGGAGGGGGAGGTGGGGGAGGAGAAAGAGGAGGAGGAGGAGAGGGAGGGGAGGGAGGAGGAAGAGAGGGAGGAGGAGGAGGAGGAGGGGGAGAGGGAAGAGGAAGAGGAAGAGGAAGAGGAGGAGAGGGAGGAGGAGGAGGAAGAGAGGGAGGAGGAGGAGGAGGGGGAGAGGGAAGAGGAAGAGGAAGAGGAGGGGGAGGAGGAGGAGGAGGGGGAGGAGTAGGAGGAGGAGGAGGGGAGGAAGAGGAGGGGGAGGAGGAGGGGGTGGAGGAGGAGGGGGAGGAGGGGGAGGAGAGGGTGGAGGAGGAGGAGGAGGAGGGGGAGGAGGAGGAGGTGGTACTTACTAGTCTCTCCTCCACTGCATCTCGGCCTCGTAGTATCCTACGTAGTCTCCCTCCTGGCACTCCGTCAGCTCGGGGACGCGGCGGAACTTCTGGTGGTAGTAGGGGTACCTGTGTCCCGCCTGCACCCCCTCCATGGCCTCTACAGCAGGGGGCAACACTGTCAACACTGACCCCCTCCATGGCCTGTCTGACCCCTCCATGACCTGTCTAACCCCCTCCCTGTCTAACCCCTCCATGACCTGTCTGACCCCTCCATGACCTGTCTAACCCCTCCATGACCTGTCTAACCCCTCCATGACCTGTCTGACCCCTCCATGACCTGTCTAACCCCTCCATGACCTGTCTGACCCCTCCATGACCTGTCTAACCCCTCCATGACCTGTCTGACCCCTCCATGACCTGTCTGACCCCTCCATGACCTGTCTAACCCCTCCATGACCTGTCTGACCCCTCCATGACCTGTCTGACCCCCTCCATGACCTGTCTGACCCCTCCATGACCTGTCTGACCCCTCCATGACCTGTCTGACCCCTCCATGACCTGTCTAACCCCTCCATGACCTGTCTGACCCCCTCCATGACCTGTCTGACCCCCTCCATGACCTGTCTAACCCCTCCATGACCTGTCTGACCCCTCCATGACCTGTCTGACCCCTCCATGACCTGTCTAACCCCTCCATGACCTGTCTGACCCCCTCCATGACCTGTCTGACCCCTCCATGACCTGTCTAACCCCTCCATGACCTGTCTAACCCCTCCATGACCTGTCTGACCCCTCCATGACCTGTCTAACCCCTCCATGACCTGTCTAACCCCTCCATGACCTCTACAGCAGGGGGCAACACTGTCAACACTGACCTGTCTAACCCCCACCATGACCTCTACAGCAGGGGACAACCTCAACACTGTCCTGTCTGGTTGATTATCTCACACGTACGTGAGACTGAAGACCTCCACCTCTTCAGGTTACACCTTAACTGCTCCTCCTGAGACATCTACTACCACCTGCACTGTTTCTCCTAAGACATCTACTACCCCCCTGTACTTTAATGTCTATCCAGTGTCTACTATTATATATTTTTTTAAATAATAATAACGTTTCTTCTCCTAGCACGACGACTGCCAATGTCCGCTGGCCTGAGCTAGATTACTTTTCCTGCTACGACTGGTGGACTGATGATTCACTTAGGGAGAAGACAAATGTTTTGGTTGCAAGTGGCTTTGGATAAAGGCGTCTGCGAAATGCCAAACATGTAAATGTTAAAAGTAAACACTTACACGTACTGTTGTTGCTGCTATCTGGGACATGTTATGATCCTGCCATTACTTTGGCTACTATTATTATTGATCCTCGTGTTGTTATTATATTGACATGACACTGCACATTCATATCGACCTCATTTGACTGTTGCGTTGTTGAGGAGTTGCTCATCACCCTGAAGCATTTGGTCACACTGCATCCTGGATATTGTTTGAATGACCGGTACCATTTGATGTCATTTGATTAGGCTATGTATTACTGCAAATGAGCTTGGTGTACATTAACCTGTGTTCATACAACCCACCATGCTGTGCAATTATCATCTCTATATCCTAGTTTATCACCTCTATATCCTAGTTTATCATCTCTATATCCTAGTTTATCACCTCTATACCCTAGTTTATCATCTCTATATCCTAGTTTATCATCTCTATACCCTAGTTTATCATCTCTATATCCTAGTTTATCATCTCTATACCCTAGTTTATCATCTCTATATCCTAGTTTATCATCTCTATACCCTAGTTTATCATCTCTATATCCTAGTTTATCATCTCTATACCCTAGTTTATCACCTCTATCATCTCTACTAAAACTGTCAGCAGCATCAACAGAACAACAACAACAACAACAACAACAACAACAACACATAGCTAGCTACTGTATGTCATGTAGCCTAATGTCATGCAGTGTAATGTCAACTATAAGCCAGCTGGATGAGCCAGCTGTCCACCTCTCTCACTAACCCTGCGTTTATAAACCACAGCAGCCAGACACACCAGACCATGTGACTGGCACTGGTCAAACCTTAGGCTCGCTTAGCCTATCTTAGTTTAACTCTGAATGTCGTTAGCCTAGCTTAGCTTAGTTTAACTCTGAATGTCGTTAGCCTAGCTTAGCTTAGCTCCCCTCTGAATGTCGCAGCTTAGCTTAGCCTAGCTTAGCATAGCTCACCTCTGAAGGTGGTGACGGGCAGGTCCACGGCGTAGTGGTACAGCTTCATGAGGACCAGGGTGGGGTTGGGCAGGGAGGACCGTCTGTCCTCCGCGGGGGTCTGGCGGGGGGGCTCCGGGTACACGGCCGTGTCGACGTCTGAGTTCGGCATCTCGTCTGGGAGTTCAGCAGAGAAACGCGATGGTGGGTAGAAACGTCCGAGACGAACCTTCTCCTTTCGAGACCACCGCGCATGCGCGGGAGGGACAACACCATGGCGGCTGGTTAGAGGTCAGTTGGACGTAAAATATGGAAATTAGATTTGTTACATGTAAACACCATGTTTGTACTCGTTATCGATTATCTATAGGTTTTGTGCATCTTTAAAAAAAATAAAAAAAATAATCACTAATATTTGGTTGTAAACGCGTCTCTGCTGTTTCAGTCAGAGGGTCTAAGGTGAAAGGTCACTGCTGTGTGACGTGTGGGTGTAGAGACGTCACTGTCCGCCAGGTGGCGCCAGAGGAACAGAAACCACTGGCGAAAACTCCGACTGTGCCTAATCTTAGTGGAATAATGTGTGTAGAGTGCAAAATAACAGCATCTGCACACTCAAACACTGTGCAAAAAAACAGTTTATTGCGAGCTTTCTGTCATATATGATAGGAATATGATTACTGCAAAATTGCACCAAATAATTCAGTTTTGAATGTGTTCTTCAGAGTTTTGAACACAGTATGTTAGCAATGAAAAAATGTGTTGCAAATACATAGTATTTTGCAAGTGGGGGAGTTTGAATGAGAGAAGTGTTATGGCATTTGCAGAACGTAGTCATTGAATGCATTCTGTATGAAAGCAATGCACAAATCACAGAGAAAGA
>NC_137675.1:89369898-89384898 GCF_963989245.1 Nansenia antarctica | reverse complement strand
ATGAAGAAACCCTGCAGGGGCGGCTTCTTCTCCCCGCGCTACAGAAAGCCGTCCTCCATGGCGCCGCCCCGGCGGGCCCCCGCGCCCCCGGCCCTGCCTGCTCAGCTCCGGGCCCAGCTCGGCCAGCTGCTCACCCAGGGGCCCGTTGGCCTGTCAGAGCTGGAGGCTGGCTTCGCCCGACGCTTCGGCCGCCCGCTGCGCGTCACCGACTACGGCTTCTACTCCGTCACGGAGATGCTGGCGGCGGCGGCTGACCTGGTGGCGATCAAGCAGAACCGGACGGGCTTCCTGCTGACCCTAAAGGTGGCGCCTGCCAAGGGGCCGCTGGCGGGGCAGGTCGGGGTGTCGATGGCGCCACGGGTGACACCAGGGAGAACGGGACAGATAAAGCCACCTCCACCACAGCAGAACCCCTCAACAGACACACCAGGGAGGCCGGTAGGAGACACAGGTGGGTTGATGCTGCAGTGGATATAGTATAGTGTAGTATAGTATATATATAGTGTAGTGTAGTATAGTATAGTGCAGATATATCTGTGTAGACAGATAAGATGGTATGTTTTCTGTTCAACATTGGTTTTTCTTCACATTTCTTAAAACATCTCTCAATGTATCCGTTTCAAGCACCTGATGTGAAAGCAGGAATACATTATCAATAGTGTTGTTCCGATACCATTTTTTGATCCCGATACCGATACCTGACCGTGCAGTACTTGCCGATACCGAGTACCGATCCGATACCACGGCGTTTGAAAAAACAAAACAAAAAAACATGTTTTTTGAGCCGCATACTCACCTCGATGTAAAATTATTGCTAACACTTAGTCTGGCATCGGGTGTTTGGTATCGTGAAAAGTATCAACAAAAATCAATTAACCAACTCAATCAAGGTACCATTTGGTTCTGTAACTAATCATAACAGCAGGGCCGGCCTGTGGGACTGGGGAGTGAAGGCGGTGTCGCCCATCAAAAGAAGAATGTGGCCAGGTACTAATATATGTGAAGGCACACGATTTGTCAAAGTGCAGTTCAATGAATTTGTGAAATCACTTCCATATTCGACTAGGTTTGACACGGAGACTGGCCCGGACTTCTTCCGAGTTATTCCATCCGGGTAGTTTTGAAGCCTGACAAGCAAAGAATGCTGCTAGGGTTTAAACATTCTAGTCGGAGACTCCTAGCAAAGTTTCTAGCTAAACGCAAGTAGACTTAAAAGTTCTAGACACTGGTTTTTATAACTTTGACAGTCCGGTGTGTGCTTCATGAAACGGGGTTGGTTTTTTAGCTACCATGCATTGGCCAACAGAATTAGTTACCCTGGTGAAAAGTAGGCAAACGTGGCACCATTGTTGAAATCAAAAGTCAAGAACGATAGCTAGTTATTAGTTACGCGTATAACATTACATAGCTCTTCATCCCCAGCAGTGCCTGTCGCTTTGCATGTTCTGTTCATTGAACAGTAGCAGCAACTCAACCACACACTGTCTGTATGAGTAACGCCGGTAAAACAAAACGTACCTTTCTCTGCCACATAATCCTTAGGGGCCATGCTTGCCGATCACAGGTGATGATATACTTGTTAACGGGACTTGTAAAATCCTATTTACTTTGCTCAACTTTAAAAATGGAATGTTTCTCGTGTCTTCAGACCGTCACCGGAGACAATTCATTCACCGAGTTGCGGGACGCTGTGGGTGCGTTCGTAAATTCGCTCTGGAAATCTGATCACCACTCAAGGAATGCCTCTTGTCCAATCAAATTGCTTGGTCCCTTTATGACGTTGATACCACTGTGCGCTCCAGCGTTCTAAGAGCGAATTACGAATGCAGCCTGTGCAAAACGCGCATCACAAGTTTGGTATCGGGTGTTATTATTTGTTAGTACTCGCCGATACCGATACCAGCATTTTTGTGCGTATCGGTGGCCATGCCGATACTAGTATCGGTATCGGAACAACACTAATTATCAATATTGCAATTGTTTAGCACTTGTGTCCATACTGCTCATTCAGTGTCCCTGTTTTCTACCGTTAACTATACATGGCCATGAGGGTGTGGTGTTTTAGTGGATGGTGAGTTGGATTGGTGATCAGAAGGTCATGAGTTCAAATCCCACCTGGGAACACCACCACTAGTAGGCCCTTGAGTAAGACCTGGGAACACCACCACTAGTAGGCCCTTGAGTAAGGCACTTAGCCCTAATTTACTGTGTCTCTATAATCTGTAATTGTAAGTCGCTTTGGATAAAAGCGTCTGCTAAATAGTTAAAAAGTAAAATGCATCCTATCGATTCTGTTCAGCTAATCCCACTGCATTCTCACATTCTTGAGAGCCATGTGTCCCATCGGGGGGAAGGGTCATGTGAAGATAGGGGCAGAACTGAGTACTCTATCTTATAGCAGAACTGAGTACTGTATCTTATAGCTGAACTGAGGACTGTATCTTATAGCAGAACTGAGTACTGTATCTTATAGCAGAACTGAGTACTGTATCTTATAGCTGAACTGAGGACTGTATCTTATAGCAGAACTGAGTTCTGTATCTTCTGTATCTTATAGCAGAACTGAGTACTGTATCTTATAGCAGAAATGAGTACTGTATCTTATAGCTGAACTGAGGACTGTATCTTATAGCTGAACTGAGGACTGTATCTTATAGCAGAACTGAGTACTGTATCTTATAGCAGAACTGAGTACTGTATCTTCTAGCTCATGGTCTTGTAGAAACGCAGCACCCTGTTTTTGGCCAGGGGCTGTAGAGGCCGACAGAAGCCCCACAGATGCTGAGCAGGGTGAAGGTCTGAACCCCTCCAGCCAAGGCTGCCATCTCAGCTGTGGGGCGTTGCCCTGGGAGGGCCGGAGAGAGGAGGAGGAGGAGGAGGGCGTCGAGGAGGAGGAGGAGGGCGAGGAGGAGGAGGACTCTGCCTCCAATGACACAGACTTGAAGTCAGAGACAGACCTCCGCTTCACCACCAAGACCTTCCAACAGGTGAGAGAAGAGACCCATCTGACTCTAAGATGGACTTCTTCTGGTCTAAGAAGACATGGGCAGCTGGTATGTCTGACTCAGGTCTAAGAAGACATGGGCAGCTGGTATGTCCTACTTGCCCTTTTGTTCAAGGTGTAATCCATAGCTTCTGCAATGAAAGCTGGACAAATTCATAGACAATTGAGGCTGAAACCAAAATGCATTCACAAGAATAGATGTGATCACCTGTCTGTCTGATCACCTGTATGTCTGATCACCTGTCTGTCTGATCACCTGTCTGTCTGTGATCACCTGTATGTCTGATCACCTGTCTGTCTGATCACCTGTCTGTCTGATCACCTGTATGTCTGATCACCTGTACATCTTCTTTAGAGATTGTAAATCTTAGAGAACCTTCATTCAGTCCTCAAAGCCTCTTTGTGGTGACACAAGTAAAAACACAAGTATGTGTGTGTGTGTGTCCAGGTCCGGTCCAGTCCTGGGAAGGTGGTTCCTCTGGACGCCCTGCGGGGTCAGCGCTTGAGGGCTCCCACGCGCAGGGGCCCCCGGGAGCTGATATCTGTGCTGGTGGAGCATGTGGAGTCACCCAGCAACTTCTACATCCGCTTCAACGAGACCAAGGAGGCCCGCGCCCTGGTGGACATGATGATGAAGATGAGGTGAGGAGACGGTGCCACTCAGACCGGGAAGGAAACATGAACAGGAAATTAATGGTTGCCTTGGTTGTAGTCATGCTGCAGATGATCAGATCTCTTATCAGGTCTAATATCTCAGGTAACCACATGAATGACATAGTAGCTGGAACGTAACCCTATGGTTAGATCAGAGTACTGCATCTTCACTGGTCAAATAGAACCATGAATAGAATAAAAAAAATAATTATAATAATTCTTCCTTCTTCTAGCATTGCGACTGCCAATGGCCTAGCATAGATCTTAGCATAGATGATTTTTTCTTACAATGACTGATGGATAGATTATTCACTTACTTAAATGCATTTGTTTGAAGTCACTTTGGATAGAGGTGTAAAGTAGCCCAATGCTGTCAGAGTTTGTGGGACCATGTCTTCCTCCTAGGAGCTGCTACACCTGTCCTGAGGTGGCGGAGCGCTACGCCCTTCCCTCAGGCTTCGTGCGTCAGGGCCAGGTGTGCTGCGTGGATCCCGGAGACATGTGGTTCTACCGCGTCGTCGTCCACCGCATCCTCAGCCAGACCCAGGTGGAGGTCTACTACGTGGACTATGGGGACCTCACCACTGTGGACAGGACCAGTCTCAAGTTCCTCAAGTAGGCTTCTTCTGGTCCAGTTCAGACAGACAGCAATGTAGACAAGTAGGCTTGTTCTGGTCCAGTTCAGACAGACAGACAGCAATGTAGACAAGTAGGGTTCTTCTGGTCCAGTTCAGACAGTATGCATCAATGAAAGTCAATGGGCCGGTTTCACAGACAAGGCTTACGGCTTCAGTCCTGAATGCGTGTGTCTCACGACCAAAGCGTGAGACTTGGCAGCTCTGTGTGTAGGTGTTCACTCTGTGTTTCATTGTAGCTTGGCTCTCTAAAATAAAGCTGATGTTGAGAAGCTGTATGTGACAAGAAAGCAGTCTGGCCCGTAACGATGTCGTACTGTGTCCGTATGGTTTGGGTCGACACCATAGTGTGGGAGACTGCTTCTTGCCACATACTGTAGTGTAAAGTCAATGTTGCGTAAATGTGACGGTCATTTTGATGACAAGTGTTTAGACCTCCTTGTCTGTGTTGCTGTCGTCTCCCTCCATCTCTCTGGTTTCTCACCCCAAGGTCTTGTTACTCTGAGCTCCCGGCACAAGCAGTCCCCTCATCGCTCACTGGAATCAAGCCAATGGGTGTAAGGCTCCACACAATCTCATATCACTCTTATTGACCACCAATCTCCCCAAGCTTTTAACACTGTACTGTTCCCATAGAGTCCCATTGACTTCCATAACCCACATTTACATTCAGGATAGCACTCTCCCATTCAAAGCGCTTTGAGTTGCATTCATGTACGAAAGGCGCCATATAAATAAAGTTTTACTTTACTTTACTTACTTAACAATATTAAAAGCCAGTGTTTTGGTGTTCCAGGGCAGTTGGAGTTTGAACGCCACCAGCTCCTTCCAGAAGCTGTGCTGTGAGCGCCCCCTGGTGGGAGCCCTGGACAGCTATCACACAGACTTTCTGCAGGTCTTCCTGTGTGACACAAACACAGAGGAGGACGTGTACATTCACAGTGTCCTGCAGAGCCAGGGCCACGGGATCTCCTGTCCCCCTGCAGTCAACTCAGAGGTCAGTAAGGCACACACACACATATACACACACACACTTGCATACACATACTGTATATATCCATTCAACAACAATGATCCATTGCATTCATCCATTTATTCTGATATATTCTTATCTCTCCTTTCAGCTGTGTGACCAGTTCAACCCTGTGACCCTCTATCTGGGAGAAGGTGTGTTTGATGAAGGAATGGAAGTAGACATGGACATGGACCAAACCCCTGACACACCCCAGGTGAAGAGCTCCCCTTTCCCCATTCTAACAATACTCACACCACACACACACACACACACACACACACACACACACACACACACGTACAATAGATACAAGCTTTCTTCATATAACATATCATTGTTAGATGTGCTATTTCTGTGAGGGTGCATGTGGTGAGCGATACGTGTGTTTTAGGCTGCAACCCGCCCTGCTGTCGGGATCAAAGATGAAGTGGAGGAGCTACTTGACCTCCCAGAGCTGGAGTACATCGAGGTGACACAGGTCAACGTCAAGGCCCAAGTAGGACCACTGACCCTGTATCACGCCCTCAGATTGAACAAGAGTGTGAATGTGTACAATAGATAATGCATGTCTATTAAAAGTAAATCAATTTGATTATTATAGTTTTATAATATTACTCCGACCTTCTAAAAGGGTGTTGTATTGTTTAATGCACAAAAAGTAATCCCAACAGTACTTTTTCGGTATTGTTTGCCCTGTTTTATACTTGGCATTGCCGTGGAAACACTGGCTCACGTGAATTAGAACAACGTTTTTTTTATAGTTACCATTATAGCATTATACCTTTACTCTTGTTTCTCAGTAGCGTATCTGATGGCTTATCAGACGTCATATCCAATGCCTTAACTGTTCTATTGTGTGTAATGTTTTAATTTTGTTAATAGGACCAGGGGTGGACCCCGGACCCCCCCACCCCAGAGGTGGTACAGCCCAAGGCAGCCCAAGACCTGGGTTACCATGGAGACACAACTGAGGTAAGGACACAGGCTTGACTGTGTGTAGTCGGTGATATCCTAAAATGAAACACACCGTTCCCTGCCTAAGTAATGGGACAGTCAAGTGTTTTTTAGTCTCTTGACTCTACACTCCAAAAGTTTGGATTGGAAATCAAAAACAATAACCATGAAGTTACAGTAGAGATTCTCAGCTTTTATTTGAGGGTTTGTGTATGGACTGGTTTCACTATTTCTCTCGGTTTTCTTTGAACAAGACTAAATCCAGCCAGTTCCAAACAGTCGTTATGAGAAAGCTCATTTAGTTGTCCCAGTCTATGCATGTACACTACCGTTCAAACGTTTGGGGTCACTTAGAAATGTCCTTTTTTTTTTTTTTTTTAAAGCACTGTTTTTTTCAATGAAGATAACATTAAATTAATCAGAAATACACTCTATACATTGTTAATGTGGAAAATGATTATTCTAGCTGCAAACATCAGTTTTTTAATGGAATATCTACAGAGGCCCATTTCCAGCAACCGTCACTCCAGTGTTCTAATGGTACATTGTGTTTGCTAATCGCGTTAAAAAGCTAATAGATTAGAAAAACCTTGAAAACCCTTGGGCAATTACGTTAGCACAGCTGAAAACTAGGGATGTCCCGATCCGATATCGATATGGCATATCGCTGCGATATTGGTCCTGAATGCTGGATTGCAGATCGCACCAGAAAAAAAATAGGCTTCGATCTGCATGGCCGATCTGGCGTGTCACTCACGTGATGACAACAGTAGTAGTCAGTGGTCACATGCAGGAGAGTTGGCTAGTAGCTCCCTGTGTGTAATGAGTCTGCCAATGTCATGAGGCCAGCTGGTGAAATCATAAACCATTTGCTTAAGTAATTTTTCGGTTATTTACATAGTCTGAAACTACAGATGGTAAGCTTTCAAATGATGCGTCATACATTGAAATCGGAAAAAAATTCAAGGTGACATGAGTATTTGAATGTTGGTGCACCGAATGGGAATGCGACAGGAGAAAAGTGACTGATCAAACCACAACAACAAACGCTGCTAGCGGCTAACAGTGGTACATCGCTACAAACGTCTAACTGCGTTTTTATATCATCACACAACATACTGAGAGAACATGGACATGCTAAAAACACATAACTACACATAACTAGATGAACACACAGTCCTTGCTTTTGAACACGTCCTAAAACGAGAGTATGTTTACAAGTCATTATCACTTACTGGTAGCCTCCGAAAAACGAGAATAGTTAATCCAATCCACAGATTATAACTGTTTTTTATTATATGGACTGGGTACTTGAGTTGAAAAAAAAGAAAAACAGATATTGTTGACACCCCTTCGATTTCTGGTCTCACCAGCAGCGTCACTAGGCTACACTTTTAAAAAGGGTCCTATAATTGATTTGCCATTTGTAAGGGAAGATAAATAGAATAAAAACCTGAAGGCACTAAAACTAGAAATCAGACAGTAACTCTTTTTTTCTACAATGCTGAATGCTGCTGTCTAAATTGTTTTAACCAGTTGGTCACTGAGTACTGCAGAGTACTGTTTTTGTTGCTTGAATAAAGGCTGGCATAGCCAACTGTTGCTGTGCTCCTTTTCCTTCTTGTCTTTTTAGTTTTTTTTTTTCTTTCCTAGCACCAGGGGAGCCACCCCTCCCAAATTTCGTTGTTTGGTACCTGTACTATAGCAATGACAATAAAGACCATTCATTCATTCATAATGATGCTAGAAAACCCCATTGAAGTTAGCCTCATGAAGGGCATGTACATTTCAACCCTGCAAACCCAGTGGTAGATGGTTACCACTGATGATGTTAACACTGAAGAGATCTGTCCTCTCTAAGGGTTTTTTATGTCCTGTCCAGGTGTGTGTGTGTCCGCCCCAGCCTTCTGGGCAGCCTCCAGCTTCATCCAGCTTCATCTTCCCTCTCTTCGGGTCGGGGGAAGTGCTCCATGTCCGTCACCCCTGGCATTTCAGCCTGGGCCCATCTGCCCGCCTGGCGGCCGGGGCCCACCTCCTCCACTGGTCCCCCTACAAAATGGACTGAACCCCCCCCGCACACGCAGCGCTCCACTGCATCTGCATCCACTGCATCTGACTGCCTGGCCCATCTAGACCAGCCTCACATCTTCTGACTGCCTGTCCCATCTAGCCTCACATCTGACTGCCTGGCCCATCTAGTGAAGATTAGAGACAGAGCTGGGTGAGGTAGACGACTCTGAGGCTAGAATGAGAGGAAGGAACCACATGGAACCAGTTCTGTTAAATGTATTATAATGTTAATAAAAATGTAATAAAAATCAGGTAAGAGTTTGTAATGTTCATGATTTCTATTACGCATAGAGACTGTTTGGGTGGTAATGTTGTATGTCATGCTGCAGGTCTAACCACGACAAGGAGATTGTGTTCATGTGATTTATTCTCTGCATGTTATTAGAGAAGATATATGATCAAATGTATTGCATCTCCAAACTGCTCCTAATTTGAAATAATTGATACTACATATTAAACCACTGAGCCAGATTATCTACTGTACGGCTTTGCTGGCTGATACGTGTTTGCTTATAGGACCACCCTACAGAAGGCGTGGGCAAACCTTTTGGCTCAGGGGCCACATTTGGTCTTGAATACCAGGTTTCTCATTCTCATTTTCAGACTATTTTCTTTTTGATCAAGGTTTTTTTATTTTGTTTTCCGCAAGACTATTTTCTAACGGCCATATCCATTTTATTTTTTTAAATTCAGGCCTCAGAAAACAGGCAAGGGGCCACAGTTGGCCCGTGGGTCGTAGTTTGAACACCCCTGATCTACTTTTCTGGCTGATCCATGTTTGGTTATAGGATCACCCTACAGCCTGCAGCTACAGCATTCCCAGAATGGGAGGGTGGGGGACTGAGGCTAGAATGAGAGGAAGGAACCATATGGAACCAGTTGTTCTGGAGTAATAAAGGATCGCTAGAGACAAATGTGAGCATGTTCCCCTTATTTCCCATTCATTCCAGATGCTGTGGGCGTGACTTACAGAGCATAATAAGGAGACGTTTCTCATGAATGCCTCACACACTGTGTATATGAAAAGTTAGGATTAAATGAAGATATTATTTTGGGTGTAAAATGGGGATGTGGACATTGCTGGAGTGAAAAAACAGCAACTAATGTGGCCCTTGAAACAAGTCTCAGTAGAGAGTGCAGTATACTCATTGTACAGCCACATATGCACCTTGTCATGATACCATATCAGTTATCAATCAAACATGTTGATCACTGTTCTCTTATTGCAAACACATACAGTACAGTATAAGTAACTCACCGATGTTTCCCCTTTTCTTGCTAAATGTAAGAATTGAAACACTCAATCTTAATGATAAGTCTAACAACTTAAACTCAATATCTAGAGATGTATGTTGTATAGCCTCGCCTTCAAGGTCGAGTCACAAAACTGATGCTCTCTTCTCTCCTCCATTTCTTTTTATAGAGAAGTTACTCCTCAGACTAAGGGGCTGGCATCGCCATAAAACGTGATCAGTGGTTTGGTTCAAAGTGTTAACTCCACATGTGACACACGATCCACTACAGCCACTTGTTATTCACAACAACAGCTTTGATTTAGAGATAACATCTTACTTAGAACTATTAACGTTTTTTTGTAGTAGTAGTATTTGTGTATTATTTCCTTTATTCATATTCATTTATTCATTTTTGCAAAGGAGGCTACATGTTTCTCTGTTTATATATGTAGACATTATGATCACTATTATGTAGTATCTATTTATTTCCATAAATTATTTCTGTTTACTTTCTCTTCCCATTCGTATGATTATTATCTTTAGCGCCTGTGTAAGGTACCTGTTTTACGTTGTGAAATAGATTCACTGCTCAGTCTCACATTGTGACATAATAAAATATATAACAAATAAAAGAATATATTGAACTATCATATCACATTATCATCATAATATTATGCCTTAAAGCAGAAAGATCCATGAAATATGTGGAATTTATCTGGGTACAATTGAATTTGACAAAATACTTTGGAATATCAGTTGTTTCTAATGAAAATACTGCATGAAGCCATCTTTTAAATTCATAACATTTGCTATAACATACACCCACTGAACACTTTATTAGGAACACATCTATTATACCTGTCAACAGTCCAAGCTGGTGGAGGTGGTGTAATAGTGTGGTGAATGTTTTCATGGCACACTTTGGGCCCATCATTCATCGCTTGAATGCCACACCCTATTTAAGTATTGTTGCTGACCTTGTGCATCCCTTCATAGCCACAATGTAACATCTTCTAATGGATACCTCCAGCATGATAATGCACCATTTCACACTGCAAAAGTTGTCTCAAACTGGTTTCAACATGACAATGAGTTCAGTGTTCTTCAGTGGCCTTCCCAGTCACCAGATCTCAATCCAATAGAACACCTTTGGGATGTGGTAGAACAGGAGATTCACAGCTTGAATATGCACCTGAAAAAGACTGTAAGAATTGCATGAATGTCAACATGGACCAGTCTCAAAGGAATGTATCCAACAGCTTGTGGAATCAATGGAACAAATAATTGGGGCTGTTTTGAAAGCAAAGGGAGGCCCTACCCAGTATAGTGTATAGTTAGTATAGTGTTCCTAATAAAGTGAATGTATATTTGATCATACCGTGATATTTCATATTTCACTTTCATGTATTCAAAAGTTCAACAGGCTTGCACTGTTTATCTGTGGGCTAGAAACAGAAGTAACGTGAGAGAGGCCCTTGAATGCAGCCCTCTCAAAGGCATGTACCATCACTTCCTTGTACTGTACGGTAAACACAGGTCTGGCAGGTGTGGCTCTGAAACAACAAGGAAGTGTTTTTCACAAAAATCCCTCCTCTTCCAGTCTGTAGTCATTAAGAGTCACATAGACATTGGTCTAAACAGTTCTTATCAATACATTATTGGCCCAAACAGGCCACGGTATACCAATAAGGAAATAAGATAAGTTAAACATAGTTCCTTTCATGGGACCTGAAGGTTGATTCATTATATTAGATTTCTATGGACACTTGCTAGATTAGATTAGATTAGATTTATTGTCCCAAGGGGGAAATTCATTTTCACACCACTGTACAGTATACATACAGTACGTATATACATACAACACCATATAACACAGACAACAACAGACAGTACTACACATGACAGATACACAAGTACACACACTCAGCGCGGTCTATTATTAGGCAACAATGACTGCGGGGATCAGGCTTTTGCCAAAGCGAGCCCTTTTGCACCTTAGTGTTCTGTACCTACGCCCGGATGGCAGTGGGGCGAGGTACAGATTGAGTGGGTCCCATTTTATTGTGGTTGCAATGCGTGAGATGGCCCTGTTGTTTAGTGCTGTGAGGTTGGGTGTGGGGAGTCCAATTATCCTGGCTGCAGTGTTGGTGATGTGTGTGAGTTTGGCCCGGTTGATGACTGTGAGCATGTTGAAGAAGCAGGAGGAACAGTACATGAGGATGGGCTGGATAATGCTCTGGTACAGTAGTAGGAGAAGAAGGGGGGAAACATACAGACCTTTAAGTTTGCGGATGACGGATAATCTTTGTTTGCTCCTTTTAAAGATATCGGTGGTGTGTTGGTTGAAACTTTATTATCCGGTGTAATTCCGAGGTATTTAAAACTGTCGACCATTTCAACTGCTTGGCGTCAACATCTTTCTTTTGTTTTACTCACATTGAGGTGGAGATGGTTGTCCTCTCACCACTTAGTGAAGTGTGTGATGGAGCTGTGGTAGTCCAGGGCGGAGTGGTTGTCTGTGAGCAGGGCAAGAATGGCTGTGTCGTCTGAGTACTTAAGTTAGGTAGTGATGGGTGATGGACTGGTGCAGTCGTTGGTGTAGACTTGTGTAGAGGAATGCGCTCAACACACAACCCTGCGGTGCTCCGGTGTTGATGGTGAGTGCAGGTGCTAGCGATGCTATGGACAATTGCTAGCGATGCTATGGACAATTGCTAGGGATGCTATGGACAATTGCTTGGGACACTTGGTTGGGATGCTATGGACACTTGGTAGGGACACTTGGTAGGGATGCTTCCTAGTGGCTAGTGCCCTTGGTAGGGACACTTCCTTGTGACTAGTGCCCATGGTAGGGACACTTCCTAGTGACTAGTGCCCATGGTAGGGACACTTTTTAGTGACTATTACCGATGGTATGGATGCTTCCTAGTGACTAGTGCCCATGACGATATACTTTACATTACATGTCACATATCGAAAAAATATATACCAAATATATATACTATTTTATTTTGTTTTATAACAAACAGCTACAGTACATTATTGTAGGTCCAAACTATTGTATTGTTTCAGCCATCCGATGCTCTGATACTCTCAACACATTCAACACCAGACGCATGTGTTCAGACCTTCGTCCAGCATGGGTTAGGGTTAGGGTTAGGGTTAGGGTTAGAGGTTAGGGTTAGGGTTAGAGGTTGTCTGTCGACATTGATAAATAACATTGGTACCATAAAGTCAAGTATGAATATTTTCCTACAGTGAAATCTTTCTATTTTTATCGAGTCAAGTCTGAAGTTCTTTCAAGGCAAGGGAGGGACGTCTGAAATGTTTTCAGTTGCGCTCAGGGAGATTAAGACCGTAACTCGTTACGGCAGAGGTTGGACATTGTTTCCCTTTTTTAATTATTGTATGAAAGGTGCTATATAATATGAAAGGTGCTATATAAATAAATCTTTACTTCCTTACTTACTGACTAACACTATTAACCCTTCCTCCAGCCTGGCCTGGTCCTGACTAACACCATAGCTGCCTGCTTGATTGTTGTTTCATTTGTATTGTTGTTTATTGTCCTGTATCTCTGCAAGGTGTCCTTGAGTTTGAGAAAGTCGCTTTTAAATAAAATCTATTATCATAAACAATATTGAAATAAAACAATTATCGGCCACATGAAACCTATCAGAACAAATAGACCTATATATGTATTTATACTGTATATGCATTTATTTAATCCTCTTCCTGGTCGTCATTCTACCAAGTCCAGAGACCCATGTTCACATCACAGAGACGTGTTTTACTATGACCCCCCCCCCCCAACAACACACACACACACACACTCACACTCACACACACAGAGACACACACACACGCGCGCACACACACACACAAACACACACACACACACACACACACACACACACACAGAGACACACACACACAGAGACACACACTCACACACACAGAGACACACACACACACACACACTCACACACACAGAGACTCACACACACACAACAACACACACACACACACACACACACACAGAGACACGCACACACACACTCACACACACAGAGACACACACACACACACACAGAGACACACACACACACACACACACACACACACACTCACACTCACACACACACACACACACACAGACACACACACACACACTCACACACACAGAGAGAGAGACACACACACACACACACACACACACACACACACATGGCTCCTGTTGGTTGGGTCTCGCCACCTGACCTCCTCAGATTTATGGCCCCCCCGACCCCCCCTCACCCCTGCGCCCCCCCCCCCCCCCCCGGCTGGCAGGGGCTTCAGGGGCTTGTGTTTGAAAACGGACCCGTCTCCTAAACTGGGCCAGCCACCAAATTAGAGCCCAGAGAGATCGAGTGTCGTCTTAAGTATGAGTCTGACATCAGGTCCTCTCTTTCTTTCTGTCCCTCGCCCGGACAGCACACACAGCCATGGTCAGTACCTCCGTCTCTCTCTCTCTCTCTCTCACCTCCGGGACACCTCTCTGTCCCTCCGGCTAGGCCCAGGGCCTCTGTGTGTGTGTGTGTGTGTGTGTGTGTGTGTCTGTGTGTTTTATTTGAGGTTTATTTGGTGCTTTGTAGGGGGTCTGTAAATACTTCATGGTCATGGTCTCAGACGCCATGCGGGGTAGAAATGGCGTGTGGTGTCAGCGTGGTCTAACAGCGCGTGTCTCAGCCTCTCTCTGACCTGCTGTTCTCAGTCATCTCTCGGCCGTCGGCTGTAGTTGGGCTGTAGTTTTACGGCTGTTTTATGATCGTATATTTTAACCGCGAATACTGACTTCAAATTCATTGTTCTAAAACAATTGAGCTTTTTCTGTTCTTCTAATGTTAGCCTTTCTATTGAGGTGTAGTGAACTTGAGGAGGTTAAGATGTTGTTGTTGATGTCTGCGTCCTGTCTGCAGTAACTTACGTAACAGAGGAGGTTTGCTGGTGACTGCATGTCACACTTTGTCAAATCAGATCAAATCAAATCAGATTGTATTTGTCACGTTAGAATATGATACAGTAATAAGAAAGTGACAATAGCAGTGCATACGGGTGTAGTAGTGGTAAGTAGCAGCAGTAGTGACTGTAATAATACCAATAATAATACAATGTCAACTGTGTTAAGGTCTTAAGGTCTTACTGGTAGGCAAACTGGCTAGTAGTCGCTCTATTGGTAGAGGGCTGCAAGGGAATTTTTCCTGGCTACATAGTATACAGGTTTTTACTTTTGCCTGCTCGCGGCTCTGTCAGTATTGATTGATTGATTGACTGATTGACTGAACATTTTCATTGTGTGAAGCGCATTGAGTTGCATCTTGTAAGAAATGCGCTATACAAATAAAATTTGATTTGATTTGATTTGATTTAAGGAGTTACGGTGTTCAAGTTGTC
>NC_137675.1:89362398-89364898 GCF_963989245.1 Nansenia antarctica | reverse complement strand
GGGGCTACAGTGAGAGGGGGAGGGGCTACAGTGAGAGGGGGAGGAGGGGCTACAGTGAGAGGGGGAGGAGCTACAATGAGAGGGGGAGGAGCTACATGGAGAGGGGGAGGGGCTACAGTGAGAGGGGGAGGGGCTACAGTGAGAGGGGGAGGAGCTACAATGAGAGGGGGATGAGCTACAATGAGAGGGGGAGGGGCTACAGTGAGAGGGGGAGGAGCTACACTGAGAGGGGGAGGAGCTACACTGACACACACTGAGGAGAGGATGTTTATGAAGTAGTAGTAGTGATGTTTACATGGTAGTTAGTGGTGAAGGTTCCCATGGTGACGGTTCCCATGGTAACCCCCATGGTTTCCCCCCCCCCCCCCCAGGTGTGACCAGTCGCTGGGGGGTGAAGAAGCTCCCCAGGAAGGACCCACAAGGGTCTGAGGAAGGTGGCCTGCATCGGGGCCTGGCACCCGGCCAGGGTGGCCTACACCATCGCCCGCAGCCGCGGCAGAAGGGCTTCCACCACCGCACGGGAGCTCAACAAGAAGGTAAGGTACACACACACACACACACACACACTATCTCACACACACACACACACGCACACACACACACACACACACATACACACACTCACACACACACACACACACACACACGCGCGCGCGCAGCACACACACACACACACAGACCACACACACACACACACACACACACTCACACACCACACACACACACACACACACACACACTCACACAACCTGCCTCCCTGTTCTCTAGTAGTTTTACAGGACACACACAGAGCGCTCCTGTAGTTCCAGTAACACTGCCTGCCTGCTCCCATAGCAACACAGCCTGCTCCATAGCAACACAGCCTGCTCCCATAGCAACACAGCCGGCTCCCATAGCAACACAGCCTGCTCCCATAGCAACACAGCCTGCTCCCATAGCAACACAGCCTGCTCCCATAGCAACACAGCCTGCTCCCATAGCAACACAGCCTGCTCCCATAGCAACACAGCCTGCTCCCATAGCAACACAGCCGGCTCCCATAGCAACACAGCCTGCTCCCATAGCAACACAGCCTGCTCCCATAGCAACACAGCCTGCTCCCATAGCAACACAGCCGGCTCCATAGCAACACAGCCTGCTCCCATAGCAAACACAGCCTGCTCCCATAGCAACACAGCCGGCTCAATTAAGACTAACACAAGGGTTACAACAGCTCTCCTGTCCTGTCCTCCTCCTCCACAGCCCAGGGGAGGTCTGCCTGTCAGACCAACACACATTCATGCTTAACAAACTGACTATGAGATCAGGCCCTTAAGTCCTAACAAACAGAACAAACAAGAAGGTACACACTCAGACATGGATATTCAACCGTCTCTTCCTCCTCCTCCTCCTCCTCCTCCTCCTCCTCCCCCTCCTCTCCTCCTCCTCCTCCTCCTCCCCTCCTCCTCCTCACCCCCCTCCTCCTCCTCCTCTCCACCCCCCCTCCTCCTCCTCCCCCTCCACCCCCTCCTCCTCCTCCTCCTTCTCCTCCTCCTCTCTTCCACCCCCTCCTCCTCCTCCTCCCCCTCCTCCTCCCTCCTCCTCCTCCTCCTCCCCCCCCTCACCCCTCCTCCTCCCTCCCCCCTCCTCCCCCTCCTCCTCCTCCTCCTCCCCCACCCCCTCCTCCCTCCCCCTCCTCCTCCCCCTCCCCCTCCTCCTCCTCCTCCTCCTCCCCCTCCTACTCCCTCCTCCTCCCTCTCCCCCTCCTCCACCCCCCCTCCTCCTCCTCCTCCCCCTCCCCCTCCTCCTCCTCCTCCCCCTCCTCCTCCTCCTCCCCCTCCTCCTCCTCCTCCTCCTCCTCCTCCCCTCCTCCTCCTCCCCCTCCCCTCCTCCTCCTCCACCACCTCCTCCTCCCCTCCTCCTCCTCCACCACCTCCTCCTCCCTCCCCCTCCTCTCCTCCCCTCCTCCTCCCCCCTCCTCCTCCCTCCACCACCTCCTCCTCCCTCCCCTCCTCCTCACTCCCCTCCTCCTCCTCCACCTCCTCCTCCTCCTACCCCCTCCTCCTCTTCCCCCTCCCTCCTCCTCCTCCTCCTCCTCCCTCCTCCCACTCCTCCTCCCCTCCTCCACTCCTCCTCCTCCTCCCCCCTCCTCCTCCTCTCCTCCTCCTCCCTCTCCTCTCCTCCCCTCCTCCTCCCCCTCCTCCTCCTCCTCCCACTCCTCCTCCTCCTCCCCACTCCTCCTCCCTCCTCCCCCTCCTCCTCCTCCCCCACCCCTCCTCCTCCTCCTCCTCCCACTTCTCCTCCTCCCCCCTCCTCCTCCCCTCTCTCCTCCTCCTACCTCCTCCCCCTCTCCTCCTCCTCCCCCCCTCCTCCTCTCCTCCCCCTCTCCCTCCTCCTCCTCTCCTCCCCCACCCCCCCTCCCCTCCTCCTCCTCCCTCCTCCCTCCTCCAGATCTATCGTATCGGTAAGGGGATCCACATGCAGGACGGCAAGCGGGTCCTGAACAACGCCAGCACCCCTA
>NC_137675.1:89360864-89362198 GCF_963989245.1 Nansenia antarctica | reverse complement strand
CCCGCCCTCACTTACGTTTTAGTGTCCAGCTTTTGTTTCATATCACGCTGGTTACCAGGCCTGTCTGTCTTTGAAGGGTTTAAGCTTTATCCAGAGAGCTTCAGATGTACCTAGTATTGACCCATGCCTCCCTCCCTCCCTCCCTCCCTCCCTCCCTCCCCCCCCTCCCCCCAGGGAGGCTTCCCCACTACGGAGACGTGAACAACGACTTCCTGATGCTGAAGGGCTGCGTGATCGGCCCCAAGAAGCGTGTCCTCACCCTGAGAAAGGTACACACACACACACACACACACACACACACACACACACACACACATGTCCTCACCCTGAGAAAGGTACACACACCCACACACACACACACACACACACACACACTCACACACACACACACACACACACACACGCACCCACACACACACACACACACACACACACACACACACTCCCCCTGTTTCTTGTCTGACTGCCCTAGTTATGTCTGACTGCCCTAGATGTCTTTGACTTGTTTTAAGAAACTCTTGGGAGTGACATTTCCCTGTTCTGTGTTCCAGATAGTTTAGTTTATTTTAAGTAACGTTTTCCCCATTTTATTGCTTTTCGATCTTCCGTTGATCAGATCTGAGATGTTTGTCTGCCTTGCAGACGTCAGAACGGACGACATCATAATACAACAATGACGTCATAATACAACAATGACAGTTTCAGCTGATGAAACTGACTTCAATATGGCATGGCTAAAGAGACACCTGTTCTCTCTCTGTGTGTGTGTGTGTGTCTCCTAGTCCATGCTGGTCCACACGTCCCGTAAGTCCAAGGAGGAGATCGACCTGAAGTTCATCGACACCACCTCCAAGTTTGGCCATGGACGCTTCCAGACCGCCCAGGAGAAGAGGGCCTTCATGGTGGGTGGAGGGGGGCAGGGTGGGGGGGGGGGGGGAGGAGAGGGCCTTCATGGTGGGTGGAGGGGGGGGGCAGGAGAGGGCCTTCATGGTGGGTGGAGGGGGGAGGTGTGTATCTGTACAGTATGTGTGTATGTGTGTATGTGTGTGTGTATGTGTGTGTGTGTGTGTGTCAGATAGATGGAGAGTTACTACAGTTAGGAACGACTGTGTGTCTTTAACCTTTAACCTTTGACCTTTGTCTGACCCCTGGCTGACCTGCAGGGCCCACTGAAGAAAGACATCCTGAAGAAGATTCCAGAACCCGTCTCGGAGGAGGTGTAGAGAGAGGGATGACAGCCGTCTCAGAACACACAAACAGATGAACCTTCATTAATGAATAAACCAGTGTTATTAGTAAGCCAGTCTCTGTGTGGTTATTGTCTCAATTGAGAA
>NC_137675.1:89348364-89353364 GCF_963989245.1 Nansenia antarctica | reverse complement strand
GCCCTTTACACCTACCTCCACCAGCCTCTACCTCCACCAGCCTCTACCTCCTGAGCCACAGCCTCTACCTCCACCAGCCTCTAGCTCTACCAGCTTCTACCTCCACCAGCCTCTACCTCCTGAGCCACAGCCTTTACCTCCTGAGACACAGCCTCTACCTCCTGAGACACAGCCTCTACCTCCTGAGCCACAGCCTCTACCTCCACCAGCCTCTACCTCCACCAGCCTCTACCACCTGAGCCACAGCCTCTACCTCCACCAGCCTCTACCTCCACCAGCCTCTACCTCCACCAATCTCTACCTCCTGAGACACAGCCTCTACCTCCACCAGCCTCTAGCTCTACCAGCCTCTACCTCCACCAGCCTCTACCTCCTGAGCCACAGCCTCTACCTCCTGAGACACAGCCTCTACCTCCACCAGCCTCTACCTCCTGAGACACAGCCTCTACCTCCTGAGACACAGCCTCTACCTCCTGAGACACAGCCTCTACCTCCACCAGCCTCTACCTCCACCAGCCTCTACCTCCACCAGCCTCTACCTCCTGAGACACAGCCTCTACCTCCTGAGACACAGCCTCTACCTCCTGAGACACAGCCTCTACCTCCACCAGCCTCTACCTCCACCAGCCTCTACCTCCACCAGCCTCTACCACCTGAGCCACAGCCTCTACCTCCTGAGACACAGCCTCTACCTCCTGAGACACAGCCTCTACCTCCACCAGCCTCTACCTCCACCAGCCTCTACCTCCACCAGCCTCTACCTCCTGAGACACAGCCTCTACCTCCTGAGACACAGCCTCTACCTCCTGAGACACAGCCTCTACCTCCACCAGCCTCTACCTCCACCAGCCTCTACCTCCACCAGCCTCTACCACCTGAGCCACAGCCTCTACCTCCTGAGACACAGCCTCTACCTCCTGAGACACAGCCTCTACCTCCACCAGCCTCTACCTCCACCAGCCTCTACCTCCACCAGCCTCTACCTCCTGAGACACAGCCTCTACCTCCTGAGACACAGCCTCTACCTCCTGAGACACAGCCTCTACCTCCACCAGCCTCTACCTCCACCAGCCTCTACCTCCACCAGCCTCTACCACCTGAGCCACAGCCTCTACCTCCTGAGACACAGCCTCTACCTCCTGAGACACAGCCTCTACCTCCACCAGCCTCTACCTCCACCAGCCTCTACCTCCACCAGCCTCTACCTCCTGAGACACAGCCTCTACCTCCTGAGACACAGCCTCTACCTCCTGAGACACAGCCTCTACCTCCACCAGCCTCTACCTCCACCAGCCTCTACCTCCACCAGCCTCTACCACCTGAGACACAGCCTCTACCTCCTGAGACACAGCCTCTACCTCCTGAGACACAGCCTCTACCTCCTGAGACACAGCCTCTACCTCCACCAGCCTCTACCTCCACCAGCCTCTACCTCCACCAGCCTCTACCTCCTGAGACACAGCCTCTACCTCCTGAGACACAGCCTCTACCTCCTGAGACACAGCCTCTACCTCCACCAGCCTCTACCTCCACCAGCCTCTACCTCCACCAGCCTCTACCACCTGAGCCACAGCCTCTACCTCCTGAGACACAGCCTCTACCTCCTGAGACACAGCCTCTACCTCCACCAGCCTCTACCTCCACCAGCCTCTACCTCCACCAGCCTCTACCTCCTGAGACACAGCCTCTACCTCCTGAGACACAGCCTCTACCTCCTGAGACACAGCCTCTACCTCCACCAGCCTCTACCTCCACCAGCCTCTACCTCCTGAGACACAGCCTCTACCTCCTGAGACACAGCCTCTACCTCCTGAGACACAGCCTCTACCTCCTGAGACACAGCCTCTACCTCCACCAGCCTCTACCTCCACCAGCCTCTACCTCCACCAGCCTCTACCTCCTGAGACACAGCCTCTACCTCCTGAGACACAGCCTCTACCTCCTGAGACACAGCCTCTACCTCCACCAGCCTCTACCTCCACCAGCCTCTACCTCCACCAGCCTCTACCACCTGAGCCACAGCCTCTACCTCCTGAGACACAGCCTCTACCTCCTGAGACACAGCCTCTACCTCCACCAGCCTCTACCTCCACCAGCCTCTACCTCCACCAGCCTCTACCTCCTGAGACACAGCCTCTACCTCCTGAGACACAGCCTCTACCTCCTGAGACACAGCCTCTACCTCCACCAGCCTCTACCTCCACCAGCCTCTACCTCCACCAGCCTCTACCACCTGAGCCACAGCCTCTACCTCCTGAGACACAGCCTCTACCTCCTGAGACACAGCCTCTACCTCCACCAGCCTCTACCTCCACCAGCCTCTACCTCCACCAGCCTCTACCTCCTGAGACACAGCCTCTACCTCCTGAGACACAGCCTCTACCTCCTGAGACACAGCCTCTACCTCCACCAGCCTCTACCTCCACCAGCCTCTACCTCCACCAGCCTCTACCACCTGAGCCACAGCCTCTACCTCCTGAGACACAGCCTCTACCTCCTGAGACACAGCCTCTACCTCCACCAGCCTCTACCTCCACCAGCCTCTACCTCCACCAGCCTCTACCTCCTGAGACACAGCCTCTACCTCCTGAGACACAGCCTCTACCTCCTGAGACACAGCCTCTACCTCCACCAGCCTCTACCTCCACCAGCCTCTACCTCCACCAGCCTCTACCACCTGAGCCACAGCCTCTACCTCCTGAGACACAGCCTCTACCTCCTGAGACACAGCCTCTACCTCCACCAGCCTCTACCTCCACCAGCCTCTACCTCCACCAGCCTCTACCTCCTGAGACACAGCCTCTACCTCCTGAGACACAGCCTCTACCTCCTGAGACACAGCCTCTACCTCCACCAGCCTCTACCTCCACCAGCCTCTACCTCCTGAGACACAGCCTCTACCTCCTGAGACACAGCCTCTACCTCCTGAGACACAGCCTCTACCTCCTGAGACACAGCCTCTACCTCCACCAGCCTCTACCTCCACCAGCCTCTACCTCCACCAGCCTCTACCACCTGAGCCACAGCCTCTACCTCCTGAGACACAGCCTCTACCTCCTGAGACACAGCCTCTACCTCCACCAGCCTCTACCTCCACCAGCCTCTACCTCCACCAGCCTCTACCTCCTGAGACACAGCCTCTACCTCCTGAGACACAGCCTCTACCTCCTGAGACACAGCCTCTACCTCCACCAGCCTCTACCTCCACCAGCCTCTACCTCCACCAGCCTCTACCACCTGAGCCACAGCCTCTACCTCCTGAGACACAGCCTCTACCTCCTGAGACACAGCCTCTACCTCCACCAGCCTCTACCTCCACCAGCCTCTACCTCCACCAGCCTCTACCTCCTGAGACACAGCCTCTACCTCCTGAGACACAGCCTCTACCTCCTGAGACACAGCCTCTACCTCCACCAGCCTCTACCTCCACCAGCCTCTACCTCCACCAGCCTCTACCACCTGAGCCACAGCCTCTACCTCCTGAGACACAGCCTCTACCTCCTGAGACACAGCCTCTACCTCCACCAGCCTCTACCTCCACCAGCCTCTACCTCCACCAGCCTCTACCTCCTGAGACACAGCCTCTACCTCCTGAGACACAGCCTCTACCTCCTGAGACACAGCCTCTACCTCCACCAGCCTCTACCTCCACCAGCCTCTACCTCCACCAGCCTCTACCTCCTGAGACACAGCCTCTACCTCCTGAGACACAGCCTCTACCTCCTGAGACACAGCCTCTACCTCCACCAGCCTCTACCTCCACCAGCCTCTACCTCCACCAGCCTCTACCACCTGAGCCACAGCCTCTACCTCCTGAGACACAGCCTCTACCTCCTGAGACACAGCCTCTACCTCCACCAGCCTCTACCTCCACCAGCCTCTACCTCCACCAGCCTCTACCTCCTGAGACACAGCCTCTACCTCCTGAGACACAGCCTCTACCTCCTGAGACACAGCCTCTACCTCCACCAGCCTCTACCTCCACCAGCCTCTACCTCCACCAGCCTCTACCTCCTGAGACACAGCCTCTACCTCCTGAGACACAGCCTCTACCTCCTGAGCCACAGCCTCTACCTACTGAGACACAGCCTCTACCTCCTGAGACACAGCCTCTACCTCCTGAGACACAGCCTCTACCTCCGGAGACACAGCCTCTACCTCCACCAGCCTCTACCTCCTGAGACACAGCCTCTACCTCCTGAGACACAGCCTCTACCTCCACCAGCCTCTACCTCCTGAGACACAGCCTCTACCTCCTGAGACACAGCCTCTACCTCCTGAGACACAGCCTCTACCTCCTGAGACACAGCCTCTACCTCCTGAGACACAGCCTCTACCTCCACCAGCCTCTACCTCCTGAGACACAGCCTCTACCTCCTGAGACACAGCCTCTACCTCCACCAGCCTCTACCTCCTGAGACACAGCCTCTACCTCCTGAGACACAGCCTCTACCTCCTGAGACACAGCCTCTACCTCCTGAGACACAGCCTCTACCTCCACCAGCCTCTACCTCCTGAGACACAGCCTCTACCTCCACCAGCCTCTACCTCCTGAGACACAGCCTCTACCTCCACCAGCCTCTACCTCCTGAGACACAGCCTCTACCTCCTGAGACACAGCCTCTACCTCCACCAGCCTCTACCTCCTGAGACACAGCCTCTACCTCCTGAGACACAGCCTCTACCTCCTGAGACACAGCCTCTACCTCCTGAGACACAGCCTCTACCTCCACCAGCCTCTACCTCCTGAGACACAGCCTCTACCTCCTGAGACACAGCCTCTACCTCCACCAGCCTCTACCTCCACCAGCCTCTACCTCCTGAGACACAGCCTCTACCTCCACCAGCCTCTACCTCCTGAGACACAGCCTCTACCTCCTGAGACACAGCCTCTACCTCCTGAGACACAGCCTCTACCTCCTGAGACACAGCCTCTACCTCCACCAGCCTCTACCTCCTGAGACACAGCCTCTACCTCCACCAGCCTCTACCTCCTGAGA
>NC_137675.1:89330864-89345864 GCF_963989245.1 Nansenia antarctica | reverse complement strand
GATGGATGGATGGATGGAGGGAGGGATGGAGGGAGGGAGGGATGGATGGATGGATGGAGGGAGGGAGGGATGGAGGGAGGGAGGGAGGGATGAATGAATGGAGGGATGGATGGATGGATTGAGGGAGGGAGGGAGGGATGGAGGGAGGGAGGGAGGGATGGATGAATGAATGGAGGGATGGATGGATGGATTGAGGGAGGGATGGATGGATGGATGGATGGATGGAGGGAGGGAGGGAGGGAGGGATGGATGATATATATATATGAGCTCTTCTGCTTGTTTTGGTTAAAACTCTCGCTGCTGCATTTTGGACTAATTGCAGCTGGCCAACAGCTTTCTGAGAGAAGACCAGAAAGGAGACTGTGACAATAGTCCAAACGGGTAATAACAAAAGGATGCATTAACACTTCTGCATCAGCTTGCTGGAGAAAATGTTGAACTTTTGCAATATTCCGTAGATGATAAAAAGTATTTTTTATTGATAGATTTGATGTGACGCTCAAAGCTCAAGTCAGAATCTATAATCACACCTATATTCTTAGCTTCATGTTTGCACTTTGAAAGCAAGGTTCCCATGGCATTCAACAATTTGTCTTTTTGTGGTTTTGGTCCAATGACAAGAATCTCAGTTTTGTCCTTATTTAGTTGTAGAAAGTTTTTGGACATCCAAATTGTTATATCTCAGAGACAATTCTCCAGCGAGCTGAGTGCATGTGAATTATCAGGCAATACTGATACATATCTGTACATACAGCTGAGTACATTTACACCATGTTTTCTGTTGATTCCACCTAATGGGATCATGTACAGGGAGAAGAGCAAGGGACCAAGAATACACCCCTGAGGAACCCCACATGTGAAGTCAACATTATCAGAAGTCTCCCAGGACAACAGAGAAATGCCTACCTAGCCAATAACTGATACACCACCAGCATCTATGATAAGTCTGAGATGGTTTACAACCTTTACTAATGCAGTCTCAGTACTGTGGTTAGAACGAAAACCTGATTGAAACTTCTCAAAATGTTTTTGCTAAGAAAATCAGTAAGTTCACTTTGTCAAGGATTTTACTTAGAAATGGAAGGATGGATGGATGGATGGATGGATGGATGGAGGGATGGATGGATGGATGGACGGACGGAGGGATGGATGGATGGATGGATGGATGGATGGATGGATGGATGGATGGATGGATGGATGGATGGAGGGATGGATGGATGGAGGGACAGACTCACCCTGATCTTGCTGAGTTTCTTCTGGATCTTGGTGGCCACCTGGTCAGACCAGTACTTCTCCCGCAGGAAGTCCCAGAAGATCCGACCCACCAGGGCATTGACCCAGTCAGGCTGGCCCTGGCCCTGACCCTGACCCGGGCTTTGAACTTGACCCTGGGCCTGACCCTGGGCTTGACCCGGGCTTTGAACTTGACCCTGACCCGTTTCCTGTCCCTGACCCTGGCTTTGAACTTGACCCTGGTCCTGGTCCTGACCCTGGCCATGACCCTGAACCTGACCCTGACCATGACCCTGACCCTGACCCTGACCCTGACCCTGACCATGACCCTGACCCTGGCCATGACCCTGACCATGACCCTGACCATGACCCTGACCCAGACCCTGACCATGACCCTGACCATGACCCTGACCCTGACCCTGACCTGGATCCCGGTCCTGGGGCTCTGAGGAGCCGCCTCCATCTCCAGCCTCCTCACTGCCCACCTGGGGAGAGGAGAGGAGAGGAGAGAGGAGAGGAGAGGAGAAAAGGGGAGGAGAGAGGAGAGGAGAGGAGAAGAGAGGAGAAGAGAGGAGAGGGGAGGAGAGGAGTGGAGAGGAGAGGAGAGGAGAGGAGAGAGGAGAGGAGAGGAGAGGAGAGGAGAGGAGAGGAGAGGAGAAGAGAAGAGAGGAGAGGAGAGGAGAGGAGAGGAGAGGAGAGGAGAGGAGAGGAGAGGAGAGGAGAGGAGAGGAGAGGAGAGGAGGGGACAATAAGAATAAGATGCCATCTTCTTTGAAGATATTACACAAGCAAGTGTTGTGAATCCCTCATCGGCTCCGCCCCCTCCTGCCTCGTTGGCGCTCGTTGAGCCTCATCAGGCTCAAGTGGAGACAGCTGGGTCCAGCTATCAACTCAGGAGGAGGCAGCCCTATAAGAAGCCCCAGAAACCTTCCTCCGACGCTTGATTATTTTGACCCATGTGGTTAGTAGTTTGGCTCTCCCTGTTGTCTATTCTCGTTCAAGTAGTTTCACTTCAGAGTTTTGTTTGTTTGTTATTTTGCTAACCTTAGTTGTTTTCTTTGTTGATCCTCGCTCCCCAAAGGAACCTGCCTCCCCCCCTGCCTAGACCCCCTGCCTGCCTCTCGACTACGTCTCCTGCCTATGTCCCTGCCTGCCTAACGACCACCCCTCCTGCCTATGCCCCTGCCTGCCTGCCGCCTACTCCTCCTGCCTAACCCCCTGCCTGCCTGCCGCCTACTCCTCCTGCCTAACCCCCCCCCGTCTGCCTGCCTGCCGACTATTCCCCCTCTCTGCTCTGGACTGGTTAGTACACGTACATATATCAACACTTCACTCATCTACATATCTACACCACACTAGTTTTGCACGCTAGACACTCACACCCAGACACATAGAGTACAGTCCCACTCACACCTCATTTACATTATCCAGTTCTCTGGCATCCACACATTCCCCCCACTTAGGCCCCGTTAGAGTAGGTTTATTCTTTTGTCCATCATTTTAATAAATCCTTTTTATTGTTAGTTTGCCTCTTGTGTCCGTCTGTTCTGGGGTTCTGCCACACTTGACTCTTTTGCTAGTGCTACCATAACAGAATAATCAAGCCCTCATGAGTCAAGGCAGCACCTCGGGGCAGACGCCCGCAGTTAAGCCCAACCCTGTTTCCCATTCAGTTGACGAGCTTGTTTCCGCCCACGCGGCCGAGCTCGCGTCCCTCCAGGCGGAGTTGAGTAAGGCTTTCCCCTCCGTTCAGGGTAACATCGCTGAGCTCCAGAAGTCGTCCACCTCCGCCTCAGCTGCTCTCGCCTCCCTTGCTGTCCAGATGGGCACTCTTGCCTCTGCGGTGGCTTCCATCCAGCTGAGGCTGAACACGCTCCCTGGAGGAGCTGCAGTCCCTGCTCCCCCTGCTGATTCACCGGGGGTTCCAGCCCCCCCAGGGCGAGCTCCCGCCCAACCCGAGCCCAACCTGGTTACCCCTCGACCCTTTGGAGGGAACTTTGATCTGGGCAGAGGGTTCCTGACCCAGTGTGAACTTTTTTTTGCTTTCCAACCGTCCAAGTATGGGTCAGAAGAGGCTAAAGTAGCCTTCGTTATGTCCCTCCTGGTGGACAAGGCTCTAGACTGGGCCATAGCCGTGGTGGGCAGAGACCCACATCTTGCCCAGGACTACGAGGCGTTCCGCCGGGAGTTTTCCTTTTTGTTTGACCACCCCTCTGACGGCGCGGACGCCGCCTCCAGGATGCTGGAACTCCGGCAAGGCTCCAGGACCGTCGCGGACTACACCCTAGAGTTCCGGATCCTCGCCGCCGACAGCGGGTGGGGAGACATAGCGCTCCTTTGCGCCTACCGGCGGGGTCTGAGTGAGGCGGTGAAGGACCTTATCGTCCGGGACCGCCCAGGCTCCCTTCAAGAACTGGTCACCTTGTCCCTACAAATGGATGAGCGCCTGCGGGAGCGCCGCCAGGAGCGCAGCCAACGCGCCGTGGGGCCCCCTCACTCGGTCCCCAGCCGCACGTCCTCTCTCCCCCGTTTTGCGGCCGCCCACTCGGCCCTGCCCCCTCGGGTTCCCATGCTCTCCCCAGCCCCGTCCACCTCTGAGTCAGCGGAGGAGCCCATGCAGGTCGGCCGGTCCCGCCTCTCTCAGGAAGAGAGAGAGCAGAGAATGCGGGGCGGGCTGTGCCTGTATTGCGGAAGACCCGGACACGTCCTCCGAACCTGCCCGGCGCGGCCAAAAGACCCGGCTCGCTAAAGGAGGGGTTTTTGGTGAGCCGTGCCTCGATCCCCCAACCCATCAAGAACCACAACCGGCTGTTCCCAGCCACCCTCTCCTGGGGTGAGGAGTCCATTTCTGCCGGCGCCCTCATTGACTCCGGGGCCGACGAGTGCTTGATGGACATCACCCTCGCTCGTCAGGCCGGCATCCCGCTCGTTCCCCTCGACCATGCCTTGTTCCCCCAAGCCATCGATGGGAGGCCCTTAGGTAGGATCACGCATAGCACTGAATCCCTCACCCTCACCATGTCCGGTAATCACGTCGAGACGGCACGTTTTCTTGTCCTCCACGCCCCCACTGCACCCCTAGTATTAGGTAGGCCGTGGTTGGAGAGACACGATCCCCACATCTCCTGGACCACTGGACGGATTTTGGGCTGGAGCATCCCCTGTCATGCCAACTGCCTACGCTCCGCCCTCTCTCCGTCCAGCGGTCCCAGGCCCTTAGTCTCTCCCCCGGACCTCACTGGTGTCCCCTCTACGTATCTTGACCTGGCCATGGTGTTTAGTAAGGACCGCGCCCTTTCACTTCCTCCTCACCGGCCGTATGATTGTCCCATCAACCTCCTTCCCGGGGCAGCCCTTCCGAAGGGTCGTCTCTACAACCTCTCGGTCCCGGAGAAGGAGGCAATGCGCAATTATATAGCCGAGTCCCTAGCCTCGGGTGTAATTCGACCATCGTCTTCCCCCCTCGCGGCGGGCTTCTTCTTTGTGGCGAAGAAGGATGGTGGCCTGAGGCCCTGTATAGATTTTCGTAGTTTAAACACCATCACTGTTAAGAATAAATACCCACTCCCCCTTATGAGTTCCACTTTCGAGCCACTCACTCACGCCCGGGTGTTCACTAAACTTGACCTCCGCAACGCCTACCATCTGGTTAGGGTCAAGGAGGGGGACGAGTGGAAGACCGGGTTCAACACCCACCTCGGTCACTTCGAGTACCTGGTCATGCCCTTTGGCCTGTCCAATGCCCCCGGAGTCTTCCAGGAGCTGGTCAATGACGTGCTGAGGGACATGATAAATGTTTTCGTGGTTGTTTACCTGGATGATATCCTGATCTTTTCCCCGACCATGGAGGAACACCACCAACACGTGCGCCTGGTCCTACAACGGCTCCTGGAGAATCGTCTCTTCGTCAAGGCGGAGAAATGCGTCTTCCACTCCTCCTCTGTGACGTACCTGGGTAACGTCGTGGAAGAAGGGCAAATGCGCGCCGACCCGGCTAAGATTAAAGCGGTGGCAGAGTGGCCACGACCCACCGACCGAACACAACTCCGGCGCTTCCTCAGGTTCGCCGGGTTTACCCGGCGGTTCATCAAGGGGTTTAGCCAGGTGGCGGCCCCTCTCACTGCTTGTACCTCCACTGTTCGCCCGTTCTCTTGGACCCCTGAGGCTGAGGCGGCCTTCTCCACCCTGAAGGGCCTCTTTACGACCGCGCCGGTGTTGGCCCACCCGGATCCAGCCAGGCAGTTCATCGTGGAGGTAGACGCTTCAGACACGGGCGTCGGGGCCGTTCTCACCCAGCGGTCGGAGGAGGACCAGAAGGTCCACCCGTGTGCCTACTACTCTCGCCGGTTTGACCCTGCCGAGAGGAACTACGATGTGGGCAACAAGGAGTTGCTGGCCATCCACGCTGCCCTCGGAGAGTGGAGGCACTGGCTGGAGGGGGCTAAGCTGCCGTTCCTTGTGTGGTCTGACCACAAGAACTTGACCTATATGAGGACGGCAAAAAGGCTTAACCCTAGACAGGCACGCTGGGCCCTGTTCTTCAGCCGATTCGACTTCACCCTCACCTACCGCCCGGGGTCAAAGAACGTCAGGGCGGACGCCCTCTCCCGGCTGTTCCCGGGGGAGTCCCCGGATATGCCGGTGACCCAAGACACCATCCTCCCCCCTACCCGGGTGGTAGGTGTCGTCACCTGGGCCATCGAGTCGGTGGTCAGACAGGCCCAGCGTGCCGAGCCGGACCCAGGTACCGGACCCCGGCACAGACTTTTTGTTCCCTCCACTGTCCGGCCGCAAGTGCTAGAGTGGGGGCACTCTAGTCACTTTGCCTGCCACCCTGGCTCCCACCGGACAGCGGAGTTTATCAGCCGACGTTTTTGGTGGCCCACACTCCGGGGGGACGTTAAGGAGTTTGTGGGTGCCTGCACCATCTGCTCCCGGAGTAAGGCCTCCCATCGTCCTCCTTCGGGCCTCCTATGTCCCCTCCCTATCCCCGGTCGTCCTTGGTCCCACATCGCTTTAGACTTCGTTACGGGGCTCCCCTTATCCAAGGGTAAGGACACCATCCTAACCATTGTGGACAGGTTTTCCAAGGCTGTCCACTTTGTCGCCCTTCCCAAGCTCCCCTCCGCGGCCGAGACTGCTGACCTCCTCACGCTCCATGTGGTGAGGCTTCACGGCATTCCCCACAACATTGTGTCCGACCGGGGCCCCCAGTTCATCTCCAAGGTGTGGCAGGCCTTCTGTAAGGGAATTGGGGCCTCGGTCAGCCTCACCTCTGGATACCATCCGCAGTCCAACGGACAGGCCGAGCGGACCAACCAGGCCCTGGAGGCAGCCCTGCGTTGTGTCACCACCAGCAACCCCGCCTCCTGGGCCAAGTACCTACCATGGGTGGAGTATGCCATCAACACCATGGAGAGCTCCGCCACGGGTATGTCCCCTTTTGAATGCTCCTTGGGCTATCAACCTCCTCTCTTTCCCCAACAGGAGCTGGAGGTGGCAGTCCCGTCCACCAGGGTCCACCTCCGCCGGTGTCGGCGCATCTGGAGGACCACCCGGACCGCTCTGCTGCGGGCCACTGAGTGGTCCCGTCGCTGTGCCGACCGGCGGAGGGTGCCAGCCCCGGCCTATCGTCCCGGCCAGAAGGTCTGGTTGTTGGCCCGGGACCTGCCCCTCCAGACCGCCCAGACCTCCTCCCGTAAGCTAAATCCCCGTTATGTTGGGCCCTACACTATTGACCGGATTATTAACCCTGCAGCGGTTCGATTAAACCTTCCCCCTGCTCTCAAGGTCCACCCAGTATTTCACGTGTCCCTCCTCAAGCCTGTTTCCACTAGCCCCCTGTCCCCCCCCGTTCCAGCCCCCCCACCTCCCCGGGTCCTGAAGGATGGCGACCAGGTGTGGACGGTTGACCGCCTACTGGCTGTCCGCCGTAGGGGACGGGGGTTCCAGTATCTGGTGGACTGGGTGGGTTACGGCCCCGAAGACCGGAGCTGGGTGCCCCCATCCTACCTCGCCGACCCCACACTCCTGGAGGATTTCTATCAGGCCCACCCGGACGCTCCAGGACGGTCGTCAGGTGCCTCCCCTAAGGGGGGGGGGTACTGTTGTGAATCCCTCATCGGCTCCGCCCCCTCCTGCCTCGTTGGCGCTCGTTGAGCCTCATCAGGCTCAAGTGGAGACAGCTGGGTCCAGCTATCAACTCAGGAGGAGGCAGCCCTATAAGAAGCCCCAGAAACCTTCCTCCGACGCTTGATTATTTTGACCCATGTGGTTAGTAGTTTGGCTCTCCCTGTTGTCTATTCTCGTTCAAGTAGTTTCACTTCAGAGTTTTGTTTGTTTGTTATTTTGCTAACCTTAGTTGTTTTCTTTGTTGATCCTCGCTCCCCAAAGGAACCTGCCTCCCCCCCTGCCTAGACCCCCTGCCTGCCTCTCGACTACGTCTCCTGCCTATGTCCCTGCCTGCCTAACGACCACCCCTCCTGCCTATGCCCCTGCCTGCCTGCCGCCTACTCCTCCTGCCTAACCCCCTGCCTGCCTGCCGCCTACTCCTCCTGCCTAACCCCCCCCCCGTCTGCCTGCCTGCCGACTATTCCCCCTCTCTGCTCTGGACTGGTTAGTACACGTACATATATCAACACTTCACTCATCTACATATCTACACCACACTAGTTTTGCACGCTAGACACTCACACCCAGACACATAGAGTACAGTCCCACTCACACCTCATTTACATTATCCAGTTCTCTGGCATCCACACATTCCCCCCACTTAGGCCCCGTTAGAGTAGGTTTATTCTTTTGTCCATCATTTTAATAAATCCTTTTTATTGTTAGTTTGCCTCTTGTGTCCGTCTGTTCTGGGGTTCTGCCACACTTGACTCTTTTGCTAGTGCTACCATAACAGCAAGATCTGTATTTTCTTTTAAATCTCTTCTTAAAACTCTTTTACTAGACTAGCCTTTTGCTACCCTTAGGGGGGTAGTGGTGGTCTAGTGGATAGTGAGTTGGACTTGGGATCGGAAGGTTGTGAGTTCAAATCCCGCCTGAAGCCACACCACTACTAGTGTGCCCTTGGGTAAGGCACTTAGCCCTCAGTTACTCCAGGGGGAATGTCCCTGTAATTCGTAATTGTAAGTCGCTTTGGATAAAAGCGTCTGCTAAATGGCAAAATAAAATAAAATAAAATTAATGTTTTGTATTTGACTGTTTATACTTTTATGTGTTTTTATTTGCATAACTGTTTTATCTGCACATAGTGACACGGTCTGGTGAAAAAGTTATTATTACTTACTTTACTTATTTTACTTTATTCTATTATTGTTGATTTTGTACCTTGCTGCAATGTCAATGTTGAAGAACCTGGGCCAAAGAATTTTACTCTTGTGTACCTGACTGTACATTGGATGTAACAAAAGCGATTCTGATTCTAATTCTCATCAACATGCTAAAAACACATAACTAGATGATCACACAGTCCTTTAGGCTTTCGAACACGTCCTAAAACGTACGTTCGTTTAGAATCAGACAGTTTGCTTCAGCCTGCCTCTGGTCACCCTGAGGGAGCCGCCAGAGGAGGAGCCCAGCAGTCTTACATGGTCAATGGACTTATTCTTATTCCAAAGCCGCCCAGTCTTACTGTCCACCTGACAGCTCAGCCTGGCAGCGTTCTGCTGAGTCAGCCTCCTGGCTGAGCACTGTGACTGACGTAAGGCCAGATTCTAATCTATAGGAGTGATGCTAACCGTTAGCATGTTAGCTGAGTCAGCCTCCTGGCTGATCACTGTGACTGACGTAAGGCCAGATTCTAATCTATAGGAGTGATGCTAACCGTTAGCATGTTAGCTGAGTCAGCCTCCTGGCTGAGCACTGTGACTGACGTAAGGCCAGATTCTAATCTATAGGAGTGATGCTAACCGTTAGCATGTTAGCGTCAGGAGGGGTCAGGAGGGCTTCTGGGAGTGTGTCAGGCTAACTAGTTAAAACTAGTTTTTTTTTATAGACTAGCGACCTTTCACTGATGCTGCCCTTATTCTTTTGAATGTTTTGTGTTTTACTGGTTCTACTTGTATTAGAGTTTTTATTTACATATTCTATCTGTTTTATCTGTACATTTGTGAAGCACTTTGCAAACATTGTTTTTGTGCTATACAAATAAAATGTATTTAAATGATTATAATAATAATAATATAATAATAATAATAATATTATTATAAGCGCACTGTTGTGTAAATGCAAGCACAGAAAAGGACATCTATCTGCCTGTCTGTCTGTCTGTCTGCCTATCTGCCTGTCTGTCTGTCTGTCTGTCTGTCTGCCTGCCTGCCTGTCTGTCTGTCTGTCTGTCTGTCTGTCTGTGTCTGCCTGTCTGTCTGTCTGTCTGTCTGTCTGTGTCTGTCTGTCTGTCTGTCTCTGTCTGTCTGTCTGTCTGTCTGTCTCTGTCTGTCTGTCTGTCTGTCTGTCTGTCTGTCTGTCCGTCTGTCTGTGGAGGAGGTGGGTCTCACCCTCTGCTGGGCTATGGGGCTTCCCTGGTCGCTGATGCAGGGGCTGGGGGCGGGGCCGCTTCCCCCCGAGCCAATCAGGCGGCTCATGTAGGAGCCGTAGTCCAATAGCAGCCTCTCCCTCACACCCCCTGCCAGGTCTGGCAGGTCCTCCACACTCCCCCTGCTGGAGCCCCCCTCTGGAGGGGGAGGGAGAGGGGGGGAGGGAGAGGGAGGGATAGAGAGAGGGATAGAGGGATAGAGAGAGGGATAGAGGGGTAGAGAGAGGGATAGAGGGAGGAGAGATAGGGAAGACAGGGGAGAGAAAGGGAGAGGAATAGATAGAGAGAGAGAGAAAGGAGGAGCGATAGGGTGAGACAGGGGAGAGAGAGAAAGAAAGAGAGAGGGATAAAGAGAGGGATAGAAAGAGAGAGACAGAGAGAGAGAGAAAGAACAGAAGTCAGGTGGTAAGTGGCTGGTTGAACTAGCCTGACCGTGAACAACACGTACACCAATACGTTTGGTCTGTTAGTCCCTACAGCTGGAGGCCTCCAGGCCTCTAGGGGGCAGCACTACAGTACTACAGGCCTCCAGGCCTCTAGGGGGCAGCACTACAGTACTACAGGCCTCCAGGCCTCTAGGGGGCAGCACTACAGGCCTCTAGGGGGCAGCACTACAGCACTACAGGCCTCCAGGCCTCTAGGGGGCAGCACTACAGTACTACAGGCCTCCAGGCCTCTAGGGGGCAGCACTACAGGCCTCTAGGGGGCAGCACTACAGCACTACAGGCCTCCAGGCCTCTAGGGGGCAGCACTACAGTACTACAGGCCTCCAGGCCTCTAGGGGGCAGCACTACAGCATTACAGGCCTCCAGGCCTCTAGGGGGCAGCACTACAGGCCTCCAGGCCTCTAGGGGGCAGCACTACAGTACTACAGGCCTCCAGGCCTCTACGGGGCAGCACTACAGCACTACAGGCCTCCAGGCCTCTAGGGGGCAGCACTACAGGCCTCTAGGGGGCAGCACTACAGTACTACAGGCCTCCAGACTTCTAGGGGGCAGCACTACAGCATTACAGGCCTCCAGGCCTCTAGGGGGCAGCACTACGGGCCTCCAGGCCTCTAGGGGGCAGCACTACAGGCCTCCAGGCCTCTAGGGGGCAGCATTGCAGCACTACAGGCCTCCAGGCCTCTAGGGGGCAGCACTACAGCACTACAGGCTTCCAGGCCTCTAGGGGGCAGCACTACAGGCCTCCAGGTCTCTAGGGGGCAGCATTGCAGCACTACAGGCCTCCAGGCCTCTAGGGGGCAGCACTGCAGGCCTCCAGGCCTCTAGGGGGCAGCACTACAGGCCTCTAGGGGGCAGCATTGCAGCACTACAGGCCTCCAGGCCTCTAGGGGGCAGCACTGCAGGCCTCCAGGCCTCTAGGGGGCAGCACTACAGGCCTCCAGGCCTCTAGGGGGCAGCACTGCAGCACTCTCACCTGACCGCTCCGTCTCCCCGTCTCTGCTGACGCTGCTGCTCCCGGCCTCCGCCCTGGACGCCAACAGGAAGCGCTGGAACCACTCCTCCTTCTCTCTTCCTGTGCGGCCGAAGAGGTAGAGTGTGACAGGGAGGTCGTCTGCTTGTCTGCGGTCTTCTCCTCCGTTTCCTCCTCCTCCTCCTCCCCCTCCTCCTCCTCTCCTCCCCCCTCCTCCATCCCTCCCTCGCTCCCTCCCTCCTCCCCGTCCGCCAGGGTGATGCAGATGGGGTATTTCTTGTTCCACGTCCTCTTCCTGGCCAGGGCGCTAGGCAACAGAGACACCTAGACAACAACAAAACAATGAGATGCATTTTGAATTTAATCGTCTTTTATTTATGTTTAACTTCTGTTATTGCTCATTTTAGACTAGCCGAAAATAACGTAACGTTTGGTTGAATTTTTACTATTAATATTATATTAGTGTTGTCAATCGATTAACACTTTTCATCAAGTTAATCCGAATAATAGGCTGCGATTAATCATGATTAATCACAAGTTTAAAATACTAGTATTTACTTGTATTGGGGGGGAGATAAAACAAAAACATTTGGTGTTGGAACAACAGAAATGCATGACAAACTGGTTACAGGAATCAGAGTTTTTGTTTTACTTTATTATAACATCTCAGCTTAGTTTTGATGATGTCTGAATAAGACAGAATCTCTTTAACTTAATTCGCAGTAAAAAAAAGACTCAGGGAGTGCTTGGCTTTGCCAACAGCGTCCATAATGATTTGCAGACTTAATTAGCAGACGACCACACAAAGTAACGTCTGCTAAAAAGAGAATGTAAACAACTTGCCAGTAAATTGTTTGCAAAGTAGCATCTCACCCAGATGAATGCTACAGTGAGTAGGCCTGTTTGAGACACTGAAGGCCGTAGTGTCTCTGAAGAGAACGTTTTCACACTCTATTTAGTTTAATATGATTACTTGAAACAGTGTGATCTTGTATGTGACATTACTATCCCCAGCACTGTGTCTCCTGAGACACCTGCTTTTCCCCTATACTGTGTCTCCTAAGACACCTGCTTTTCCCCTATACTGTGCCTCCTAAGACTTCTACTGCCCTCCTTGTACTGTCTCTCCAGTGCCCCCCCTGTACTGTCTCTCCAGTGTCTATTAATAAAGTCTCCTATTAAGAGTTAGATTACTCTTCCTGCTACAACTGGAGAATTGATGATTCACTTGCTTAGTCAAACGTATTGATTGTAAGTCGCTTTGGAATAAGACGTCTGCTAAATGAAAACATGTAAATGTAAATATGTGACATGACTTCAGTCAACCAAGTCGACTTTTCCTTTAACCAGAAGTTCAGACACACTAGTATGTTTTTAACCAGTAGTTCAGACACACTAGTTTGTTTTAACAGTCTTAACAACCCGCAGTTTGCAGGTATGAAATGTTCACAGTTGTATTTCAATATTGCACTTATGTTTACAATCTAGTAGCTGCCATCAAATTGTCTAGATTTTCCAGGGCCTAGAACCTAGGTCTTTGCTGTGTTCAGGGCCTGAATGGCCCTAGGGTAGAAGCTGAGATTCAGTCTATTTGTCCTTAGCGAACATGGTCCTGAACCGCCTGCCTGAGCGCAGCCGAACAAAGTGTTCGTTCCAGGGTGGGATGGGTCCCCTGGAGATCTTGGAGGCCTTCCTGAGGCAGCGTGTGTTGTACAGCTCTTCAGAGAGGGAGGGGGGCACCGATGATCTTCTGGGCCGATCTCACGACTCTCTGTAGCGCTTTCCTCTCTCTGCGGCTGTGCAGCTGGAGAACCACACGCAGATGCAGTAGGTGAGGATGCTCTCCACTGTGCAGCGGTAGAAGGTCACAAGCAGCTCCTGTCTGAGGTGGTATTTCCTGAGGACTCTCAGGAAGTAGAGCCGCTGTTGTCCTTCTTGATGATGGCTGCTGTGTTGGTCCTCCAGGACAGGTCCCTCCTGTATGTGCACCCCCAGGAATCGGAGAGTTGAGACTCTCCACGCTCCCTCCATCGACGAGCAGGGGCTGGACCTCAGATTATTTTCTCCTGAAGTCCACGATGATTTCCTGGGTCTTTGACTGGTTCAGCAGCAGGTTGTTAACCTTGCACAGCTTGCCCAGCTGCTCCACCTCATCACTGTACGCCGCCTCGTCCCCCCCGAGATGCAGCCCACCACGGTGGTGTCGTCTGCAAACTTTATGATGGAGTTGCTGGGGTGGGACGGGGGTGAAGTCGTAGGTGTAGAGGTTGTAGAGGATGGGCTTAGCACGCAGCCCTGGGGGGACCCAGTGCTGAGTCTGAGGGCTGTGGAGGTGTGGGAGCCCACACCGCACCCTCCTGGGACGGTCAGACAGGAAGTCCTTGATCCATGCACAGATAGAGTGTGATAGTCCCAGGTCTAGTAATTTGGTCACTAGCCTGTCTGGAAGGATAGTGTTGAAAGCAGAGCTGAAGTCCACAAAGAGCAGTTCTGCGTAGCTGTTCCCCCTCTCCAGGTGGGATAGAGTGGAGTGGAGAGTCGTCGCGATGGCGTCCTCTGTGGACCTGTGGGGCTCTGTAGGCGAACTGGTATGGATCCAGGTTGGGCGGGAGGCGTGTGACTATGTGGGCCCGGACCAGTTTCTCGAAGCACTTCATGATGATTGGTGTGAGTGCCACCGGGCGGTAGTCGTTTAGGCAGCTCACCGTTGCTTTTCTTCGGGACTGGGATGATTGTTGAGGTTTTCAGGCAGGGTGGGATGGTGGCCTGGGACAGGGACTGGTTGAAGATGTTGGTGAAAACCCCGGCCAGCTGGTCGGCGCAGTCCCTCAGCACCCGTCCCAGGAAGCCGTCCGGCCCTGAGGCTTTTCTGGGTGTATTGGACGTTTTATTGAGGATTTCAAGAGGTGTGATGTTGTGATGTTGACACCGCCGTGTTGTCAAGCTAAGCAGTCAGAACTGCACTTAACTGCCAAACTGACTGCACAGATACACACTGCACCCGCCTGTTCTTGCCTGAATTGAAGTCTGTTGAACCTGAGCCGTGTCGTAAGTAACTGCTCCACCTCAAAGCCGTGTCGTAAGTAACTGCTCCACCTCAAGCCGTGTCGTAAGTAACTGCTCCACCTCAAAGCCCTATGTAAGTAACTGCTCCACCTCAAAGCCCTGTCGTAAGTAACTGCTCACCTCAAAGCCCTATGGTAAGTAACTGCTCCACCTCAAAGCCCCTATGGTAAGTACTGCTCAACCTCAAAGCCGTGTCGTAAGTACTGCTCCACCTCAAAGCCCTATGGTAAGTAACTGTTCCACCTCAAAGCCGTGTCGTAAGTAACTGCTCCCCGTAAGTAACTGCTCCACCTCAAAGCCCTATCGTAAGTAACTGCTCCACCTCAAAGCCCGTGTAAGTAACTGCTCCACCTCAAAGCCCTATGGTAAGTAACTGCTCCACCTCAAAGCCCTATGGTAAGTAACTGCTCCACCTCAAAGCCCTATCGTAAGTAACTGCTCCACCCTCAAAGCCCCGTCGTAAGTAACTGCTCCACCTCAAAGCCCCGTCGTAAGTAACTGCTCCACCTCAAAGCCCTGTCGTAAGTAACTGCCCCACCTCAAAGCCCTGTCGTAAGTAACTGCTCCACCTCAAAGCCGTGTCGTAAGTAACTGCTCCACCTCAAAGCCCTAGTCGTAAGTAACTGCTCCACCTCAAAGCCCTATGGTAAGTAACTGCTCCACCTCAAAGCCCTATGGTAAGTAACTGCTCCACCTCAAAGCCCTATGGTAAGTAACTGCTCCACCTCAAAGCCCTGTCGTAA
>NC_137675.1:89313364-89323364 GCF_963989245.1 Nansenia antarctica | reverse complement strand
CAGACCTAACAGCAGTTTATGAACGTGTCTCAGACCTAACAACAGTTTATGAACGTGTCTCAGACCTAACAACAGTTTATGAACGTGTCTCAGACCTAACAACAGTTTATGAACGTGTCTCAGACCTAACAACAGTTTATGAACGTGTCTCAGACCTAACAGCAGTTTATGAACGTGACTCAGACCTAACAACAGTTTATGAACGTGACTCAGACCTAACAACAGTTTATGAACGTGTCTCAGATCTAACAACAGTTTATGAACGTGTCTCAGACCTAACAACAGTTTATGAACGTGTCTCAGACCTAACAGCAGTTTATGAACGTGACTCAGACCTAACAACAGTTTATGAACGTGACTCAGACCTAACAACAGTTTATGAACGTGTCTCAGACCTAACAACAGTTTATGAACGTGTCTCAGACCTAACAACAGTTTATGAACGTGACTCAGACCTAACAGCAGTTTATGAACGTGACTCAGACCTAACAACAGTTTATGAACGTGACTCAGACCTAACAACAGTTTATGAACGTGTCTCAGACCTAACAACAGTTTATGAACGTGTCTCAGACCTAACAGCAGTTTATGAACGTGACTCAGACCTAACAGCAGTTTATGAACGTGACTCAGACCTAACAGCAGTTTATGAACGTGTCTCAGACCTAACAACAGTTTATGAACGTGTCTCAGACCTAACAACAGTTTATGAACGTGACTCAGACCTAACAACAGTTTATGAACGTGACTCAGACCTAACAACAGTTTATGAACGTGTCTCAGACCTAACAGCAGTTTATGAACGTGACTCAGACCTAACAGCAGTTTATGAACGTGACTCAGACCTAACAACAGTTTATGAACGTGACTCAGACCTAACAACAGTTTATGAACGTGTCTCAGACCTAACAACAGTTTATGAACGTGACTCAGACCTAACAACAGTTTATGAACGTGTCTCAGACCTAACAGCAGTTTATGAACGTGTCTCAGACCTAACAACAGTTTATGAACGTGTCTCAGACCTAACAACAGTTTATGAACGTGTCTCAGACCTAACAGCAGTTTATGAACGTGTCTCAGACCTAACAACAGTTTATGAACGTGACTCAGACCTAACAACAGTTTATGAACGTGTCTCAGACCTAACAGCAGTTTATGAACGTGACTCAGACCTAACAACAGTTTATGAACGTGTCTCAGACCTAACAACAGTTTATGAACGTGTCTCAGACCTAACAACAGTTTATGAACGTGACTCAGACCTAACAGCAGTTTATGAACGTGTCTCAGACCTAACAGCAGTTTATGAACGTGTCTCAGACCTAACAACAGTTTATGAACGTGACTCAGACCTAACAGCAGTTTATGAACGTGTCTCAGACCTAACAACAGTTTATGAACGTGTCTCAGACCTAACAACAGTTTATGAACGTGACTCAGACCTAACAACAGTTTATGAACGTGACTCAGACCTAACAACAGTTTATGAACGTGTCTCAGACCTAACAGCAGTTTATGAACGTGACTCAGACCTAACAGCAGTTTATGAACGTGTCTCAGACCTAACAGCAGTTTATGAACGTGTCTCAGACCTAACAGCAGTTTATGAACGTGTCTCAGACCTAACAGCAGTTTATGAACGTGACTCAGACCTAACAGCAGTTTATGAACGTGTCTCAGACCTAACAACAGTTTATGAACGTGTCTCAGACCTAACAACAGTTTATGAACGTGTCTCAGACCTAACAACAGTTTATGAACGTGTCTCAGACCTAACAGCAGTTTATGAACGTGACTCAGACCTAACAGCAGTTTATGAACGTGTCTCAGACCTAACAGCAGTTTATGAACGTGTCTCAGACCTAACAGCAGTTTATGAACGTGTCTCAGACCTAACAGCAGTTTATGAACGTGTCTCAGACCTAACAACAGTTTATGAACGTGACTCAGACCTAACAACAGTTTATGAACGTGTCTCAGACCTAACAACAGTTTATGAACGTGTCTCAGACCTAACAGCAGTTTATGAACGTGACTCAGACCTAACAGCAGTTTATGAACGTGTCTCAGACCTAACAACAGTTTATGAACGTGACTCAGACCTAACAACAGTTTATGAACGTGTCTCAGACCTAACAACAGTTTATGAATGTGACTCAGACCTAACAACAGTTTATGAACGTGTCTCAGACCTAACAGCAGTTTATGAACGTGTCTCAGACCTAACAACAGTTTATGAACGTGTCTCAGACCTAACAGCAGTTTATGAACGTGTCTCAGACCTAACAGCAGTTTATGAACGTGTCTCAGACCTAACAAGAGTTTATGAACGTGTCTCAGACCTAACAGCAGTTTATGAACGTGTCTCAGACCTAACAACAGTTTATGAACGTGTCTCAGACCTAACAGCAGTTTATGAACGTGTCTCAGACCTAACAACAGTTTATGAACGTGTCTCAGACCTAACAACAGTTTATGAACGTGTCTCAGACTTAACAGCAGTTTATGAACGTGTCTCAGACCTAACAACAGTTTATGAACGTGTCTCAGACCTAACAACAGTTTATGAATGTGACTCAGACCTAACAACAGTTTATGAACGTGTCTCAGACCTAACAACAGTTTATGAATGTGACTCAGACCTAACAACAGTTTATGAACGTGTCTCAGACCTAACAACAGTTTATGAACGTGTCTCAGACCTAACAACAGTTTATGAACGTGTCTCAGACTTAACAGCAGTTTATGAACGTGTCTCAGACCTAACAACAGTTTATGAACGTGTCTCAGACCTAACAACAGTTTATGAACGTGACTCAGACCTAACAACAGTTTATGAACGTGTCTCAGACCTAACAACAGTTTATGAATGTGACTCAGACCTAACAACAGTTTATGAACGTGTCTCAGACCTAACAGCAGTTTATGAACGTGTCTCAGACCTAACAACAGTTTATGAACGTGTCTCAGACCTAACAGCAGTTTATGAACGTGTCTCAGACCTAACAACAGTTTATGAACGTGTCTCAGACCTAACAACAGTTTATGAACGTGTCTCAGACCTAACAGCAGTTTATGAACGTGTCTCAGACCTAACAACAGTTTATGAACGTGTCTCACACCTAACAGCAGTTTATGAACGTGTCTCAGACCTAACAACAGTTTATGAACGTGTCTCAGACCTAACAACAGTTTATGAATGTGACTCAGACCTAACAACAGTTTATGAACGTGTCTCAGACCTAACAGCAGTTTATGAACGTGTCTCAGACCTAACAACAGTTTATGAACGTGTCTCAGACCTAACAGCAGTTTATGAACGTGTCTCAGACCTAACAACAGTTTATGAACGTGACTCAGACCTAACAACAGTTTATGAACGTGTCTCAGACCTAACAGCAGTTTATGAACGTGTCTCAGACCTAACAACAGTTTATGAACGTGTCTCAGACCTAACAACAGTTTATGAACGTGACTCAGACCTAACAGCAGTTTATGAACGTGTCTCAGACCTAACAACAGTTTATGAACGTGTCTCAGACCTAACAGCAGTTTATGAACGTGACTCAGACCTAACAACAGTTTATGAACGTGACTCAGACCTAACAACAGTTTATGAACGTGTCTCAGACCTAACAGCAGTTTATGAACGTGACTCAGACCTAACAACAGTTTATGAACGTGTCTCAGACCTAACAGCAGTTTATGAACGTGTCTCAGACCTAACAACAGTTTATGAACGTGACTAAAGGCCGATTTAAGCACTGCGTAAAATCTACGCCGTAGGCTACGCAAGGCTACGCGGGCTTACGCAAGCTACGCCGTAGCCTACGCCGTCGATTAACGCGCACCTCTCCAAAAATGTAACTACGCGTTAGTTTCTACGCAACCGTAAGCTCTGTGATTGGTCCGCTTGGTAGCACATGATTCCGACAAGATTCCGACTCTCTCGTCGCCCAAAATGCGGAAGCCATGACAGAAATATCATTTACTTTTTCTGTAATTACTTATTAATAAAGATTTGAAAAATTATGATAACCATCGTATTATCTTAGTTTAATGTCATTTCAATGCATCATAGAACTTTTATTTACAACAAGCATAACAACAAAAAGATCGCTATTATGCCGCTTTGAGCTCCGTTGAGTTCCTATGGAAGCGTCAGGCACAGCCTTCCTATAAGGAGCGCGATTCACATTTACGAGATGTACAATCCTGTTTATTTAGAAATAAATGATTAGTTACAGGGAGCCCCATGGCTGTTCGTTGGGTTTAAATTATATTAATGATAGACATATTTAATGTTAAGTTATCTATAAGAACTGTGATTGGTCCGCTTGGTAGAGTCACATTCCGACTCTCTCGTAAATGCGGAAGTCATGACAGAAATGTCATTTACTTTTTCTGTAATTACCAGTACCTACCCTAACCGGAAGAGGCACAGCACAGGGGCATAGAAAACACACTGCCACCTAGCGATGTGACGGTGTAATTGCAGAGCGACCTACGCAGAAGTGTAAAGTGCGAGACCCCTTACGTAGGCTACGTAGGCTACGCGCGTAAATTCGACGCAGAAGCTTAAATCGGCCTTAAGACCTAACAACAGTTTATGAACGTGACTCAGACCAAATCTTCATCTCCCTGCAGTGGCTCAGGAGGTAGCGCCGGCGTCTAATTATCGCAAGGTCAGCAGTTCGGCGACTGTTCTATCTTCTCTCTCTCTCTCTCTCTCTCTCTCTCCATCTCACTTCTTATCTCTGTCTGTCCCTCCCTCCCTTCCTCCCTCCTTCTCTCTCTCTCTCTGATACATATATACACACTGAACAAAAATATTTAAACGCATGGTAGAGAAATTAACATTCAACAACAGCTCTAGTGGACATTCCTGAATCCTGCAGTCAACATGCCAACGGCACGCTCCCTCAAAACTTGCAACATCTGGGGCCTTGTGCTGCGTGATAAAACTGCACATTTTAGAGTGGCCTTTTACACGTGTGTCTCTCCCTGTGTGTGTCTCTCCCTCCCTCGCTCCCTCCCTCCCTCCCTCATATATACATACATGTTATCAGCATGCAGACTAAGGGCTGTTCTGCCTCCCCAGGCAGGTGCTGATCTATGACCCGATCCCTTCCTGCTCCGTCTGCGCCACCGTTCTATCTTCTCTCTCTCTCTCCATCTCACTTCTTATCTCTGTCTGTCTGTCCCTCCCTCCCTCCCTCCCTCCCTCCCTCTCTCTCTCTCTCTCTGATACATATATACACACTGAACAAAAATATGATCTATGACCCATACCCTTCCTGCTCCCCCCTGCGTCACCGCCTGCATCCATCTCTGGATTAAAAAGTGTTTTACAACAGCCTCTCATTCACCCATTCACACACCCATTCACACACCAATGGCGGCAAGCTGCCATGCAAGGCGCTGGCCTGCTCACTGGGAGCAATTTTGGGGTTCAGTGTCTTGCCCAAGGACACTTCGACATGTGGCCAGCCGGGACTCGAACCGCCGATCTGCCAACCTTGTGATCATTAGACGGCGACTCTACCTCCTGAGACACAGCCTCTACCTCCTGAGACACAGCCTCTACCTCCTGAGACACAGCCTCTACCTCCACCAGCCTCTACCTCCTGAGACACAGCCTCTACCTCCTGAGACACAGCCTCTACCTCCTGAGACACAGCCTCTACCTCCACCAGCCTCTACCTCCTGAGACACAGCCTCTACCTCCTGAGACACAGCCTCAACCTCCACCAGCCTCTACCTCCTGAGACACAGCCTCTACCTCCACCAGCCTCTACCTCCTGAGACACAGCCTCTACCTCCTGAGACACAGCCTCTACCTCCTGAGACACAGCCTCTACCTCCTGAGACACAGCCTCTACCTCCACCAGCCTCTACCTCCTGAGACACAGCCTCTACCTCCTGAGACACAGCCTCTACCTCCTGAGACACAGCCTCTACCTCCACCAGCCTCTACCTCCTGAGACACAGCCTCTACCTCCTGAGACACAGCCTCTACCTCCTGAGACACAACCTCTACCTCCTGAGACACAGCCTCTACCTCCTGAGACACAGCCTCTACCTCCTGAGACACAGCCTCTACCTCCTGAAACACAGCCTCTACCTCCTAAGACACAGCCTCTACCTCCTGAGACACAGCCTCTACCTCCACCAGCCTCTACCTCCTGAGACACAGCCTCTACCTCCTGAGACACAGCCTCTACCTCCTGAGACACAGCCTCTACCTCCTGAGACACAGCCCGGTCATGTTCTCCTCAGATGTTCTCCTCAGGCCCTCAGATGTCACGCAGCATATCTTTAGTTTTTGACGTATCTTACGTCACAACAGGGGGTCAAGCGCTGGTATAGCCAGATAATACGATACCCCCCAGACCGTGTTTCTCCTTGGAGACAATGTTGCTTTGTTGGTTGACCAATGGGTGACCGTAACTGACCAGGCTGACCAATGGCTGACCAGTTCCTTGGCACAGAGGTGTGAGTGTCAGCGTCTGATTGGTCACTGCCGGCGCAGGCATGATCAGAACCACAGTTCAAAGGAGTCTCTGGATTAGCCAAATGACGTCTAATTGATGGCCTGCCGCCTTTAAACCAGTAATCTGGTGGGATTACCCCCCAGGACAATAGGGCTGACCTGACAATGGAACGACAGCAGAATAAAGCTCATTACGCACCAGAGAAGTTGGTGGTCTTAGTGGTGGTGTTGATGGTGGTGGTGTTGGTGGTGGTGGTGATGGTGGAGATGATGGTGGTGGTGGTGTTGGTGTTGTTGGTGGTGGTGGAGGTGATGGTGGTGATGTTGGTGGTGGTGGTGATGATGGTGGAGGTGTTAGTGGAGGTCTTAGTGGTGGTGGAGGTGGGGGTGGTGGTGGTGGTGTTGATGGTGGTGGTGGTGTTGATGGTGGTGGTGGTGTTGATGGTGGTGATGGAGGTGATGTTGGTGGTGTTGGAGGTGATGTTGGTGGTGGTGGAGATGAGGTTGGTGGTGGTGGTGGAGGTGGTGATGATGGGGGTGGAGGTTGAGGTGGGGGTGGTGGTTAAGGTGGTGGTGGAGATTGAGGTGGAGGTTGAGGTGGAGGTGGAGGTTGAGGTGGTGGGGGTGGAGGTTGAGGTGGTTCATCTGTTTCGTTATGTGAGAATATCCTTTAAAGAGGCAACCTGGGATTCTAGCAACAACAACAAAGTCGCCTTTCTTCTTGGTAAACAGCTGAGGGATGGAGGGATGGAGGGATGGAGGGATGGAGTTATGGAGGGCTGGAGGGATGGAGGGATGGAGGGATGGTGGGCTGGAGGGATGGAGGGATGGAGGTATGGAGGTATGGAGGGCTGGAGGGATGGAGGGCTGGAGGTATGGAGGGATGGAGGGATGGAGGGATGGAGGGCTGGGACCACACTCAGGTTAACAGACGGAGCTGTGAATGCAGGGAATGACCTCGGGCCGATCCATGAGCTCAGAATCAGTTTCAACCATATTTTGAAGCGTAGTGTTTGTTTACAATGTAACAACAGTTGAACGAGGCATTCCTAAGTTATTTTCTTTAAGAATAAATTATATATTTATTGTATAATTAATTGAAAAGTCAAAGAATGTATTTACCAATCCCATATTCGCCTTTTTTTAAAATTATGTTTTTACTGTGGTTCGTGTTCTCCAACCATGATGCACATTAGTAAATTTTATCTGATGAGGAAATTGGATTAGGCTACTTTGAATCCCCCTTAATGTTCAGATAAAATACCCTAACCCCAGTAACGTGCAGTGAGGTCATTGGCTGGGTAGGCAGTGAGCTATTTAAAAAAAAATCATGCGAGTAACGCAGCAGCCAGACTTCAAATGGCATAGCGCATACTATAAAGACAATCAAATAGCCCTTATATCTTTTAACGCAGGCTCAAAACTCACTTCTTCAAGAAGTAGGCCTACTACCAGAATCCTCCCTGTTAAGCACCTATTGTATTGTTAGTTTGCTATTCTTCTCTATGCTATATTGCTATACTGTATTTTTTGTTTGCTATTCTTCATTTTGCCTTAAAAAGGCAGTACACTCCTACGTTAAATGCAATTATTGTAAGTCGCTTTGAATAAAAGCGTCGGCTAAATTACTGTAATGTAATGTAGGCTAATATACTATACTATAAAGTCAATCACATAGCCCATATATACTATACTATCAAATAGCTGGTCAAAAATGTCAAATGTATTGTTATCTCATAACTACACATAGCGTAGCGCAACAGCCTGTATGGCATGGCCTACATTCACCTGCATCTCAACAGGATTTACAGCAGCACGCAAAACAGCTCAATGACAATATAAATTCACCTGCATCAACAACACAGGATTTACAGCATTTGAACCGGCACGCAATAGCCTACATTATCTTAAGCATATGTAACATGCGTAGGCAAATGTGCGGCTAATTTCTCATCCTTTTCTGCCTGTACTGTAGCAATGACAATAAAGTCCATTCATTCATTCATTCATTCATTCATCAAATGTAAAAGTTCGACATAATTCCCACGATTGATGGAGCTACTGCTCTCGTCGTTCCCCCGAAATGCTCATTCTTGTTTAGCAAGGTAGCATGTTGCATCAATTAGGCTTTTCAACATGTCCCTGTTCTCCTTTCCCTTTGCGTTGTGTGCAGTAACATGCAGCCGGTGCTGCTCATCCAGGGCCATGTCTATGCGACTTTTGCCAAAGGTTTCCAAGGCAATCTGAGAGTGGATGTGGGCTGTGGATTTTTCATGCTTCTCTAAAGCTCTTGGAAAATTGTTCAGGTCCCAGTAGCCCCCTTTCACCCACACGCTGTCGCTAGACCAGAACAGTAGGCAAGGGAAGCAGAATAGCTTGTTAGCCTGGCTACATCCACACAGCCAGTCCTTTTTTTTGTACCATTTTTTGTACCATTTCCGTTTGAAATGTTCGTACAATCTTCTGTCCCTTCCTTTGGGTTAATTGAGATAGGTCAGGTGTTGCCCTCCCATTTTCAATCACATTTCGTTTTTGCTCAAAACTGAAGGTTGAAAATCTTTTTAACTGTTGGATATCCATGATGCCGATCGCAAGTTAGCTGGGGAAATGTAGAACCGCGGCGCGAGCAGCAGAGGATGCCGCTACGGCAAGCCAAACGCAAACTGTCAATCATGCTGTCAGAGGCAGCCTGCACGGTGCCTCAACGTCCATCAATGAAGACAATGTGAGAACAGACTACGCATGCGCAAACCTACGAACCTGTTGGTCTATCACTTCGCATAGCACATAGAGGCACTGCCTCAGCCTCTCGCCAGCAATCAGCTAGCTTTGGGAGCAAACTCTCCTGGTGCCAGGGCATGCATTATATTTTTTAAACAACACATTTTACATCATTTATTTTTATTTAAACAACATTTGAACACATTAAAGTTAAGAATAATGAGTAAAATAAATTAAAATATATATATTTTTGAGTATATTTTTGAATTAAAAAATATTTTAAAAAGACTGATATTCTTTTTCTTTCTTAAATGCCTGGGTGGGGCACTGCCTACCCTGCCTCACCTGACTGCACGCCACTGCCTAACCCTAAATACCACGTCTGTTTTCAAGACAAGGGACTCATTAAGTCTGATTAAGACTGTGTTATTAATGTTTTATCTATTTGTTTCTTACATTTGTTTTTCTTCTTATATTGTATTTTAACCTTCTTTTTACTGTTTTATATACTTCCCCTGCTTTTATATTCATGTTATGCTTGTATATGTTCTTATTCCTGTTGTAAAGCACTTTGAGCTGACATTTCTTGTATGAAAGGTGCTATATAAATCAGTCAATAAGACACAACCCAAAACATAATGTCCAGCAATCTGAATAAAGCCAGTGGATTGTCTGACAGTCCTGAATATCTGAATGGTGAGCTAATAATAATAAATAAATAAACTATCTGAACTCACCCAAATGCACTGCAGCCGAGCAGGAACCGTGTGTCCGTGATCTGGG